>NW_026648123.1:0-42875 GCF_950295315.1 Erinaceus europaeus | reverse complement strand
AGTGCACCACCACCCAGCCCCCAATGCTCTTTTAGATTAGGTTCCAGTGTCAAACTTGGGAGGATAAGCATTATTAAAGTGATTATGCAACTTTTAATATATCCAATATAATCTCCAAAAGGGCTGACCACAAACTAATTGAAATGCTTTTGTGCTAAGATGGAAGACCAATGGGTCAATTTTCTTACTGGATTTCATATAAATTTCCCACAGGAAATACCTTAATAAATGATAACAATAAGTGATGACATAGGAATATAATGAAACACTAGGCAACAATGAAAAAACAGGACTATGTAATAATAATCCTGAACATAAAAAACACTCACATGTGAAACCAAAGTAGAAAGAACAAGCTCAAGATTTACTACTTGAAAGTACATTTTTAATAAATCTTTTAAAACTTTATTTATTATTATTATTATTTTAATATTTATTTTCCATTTTTGTTGCCCTTTTTTTCTATTATTGTAGTTATTATTGTTGTTATTGATGCCATCGTTGTTGGATAGGACAGAGAGAAATGGAGAGAGGAGTGGAAGACAGAGGAGGAGAGAAAGATAGACACCTGCAGACCTGTTTTACCGCTTGTGAAGTAACGCCCCTGAAGGTTGGGAGCCAGGGGTTCAAACTGGGGTCCTTATCGCAGTCCTTGCACTTTGCACCATGTGCTTAACCCACTGCTCTACCGCCCGACTCCCCTGAAAGTACATTTTACTTAAATGTAGTGCTAGGGAATGGACTGGATTTGTGCATGCATGATAACACCCAACAACCTCCTGCATACAACTCCTGTATTCACAGAAGAGGACAGGGGAAGAGGAGTGAGAGACACAAAGTGCTGAATTCCCTTTGGTGTTATCCCTGCTGCTCCCATGTGGTTCCAGGGATTGAACCCAGGGCCATTCTACAATAATAAAGCATGTGCTCTATCTGCCACTACTTGAAAGTCTTCAAGATGGTCAACAGATTGTTTGTATGTAGTATTTGTGACTAGAAACAGGACATTGTACTTACTAAATTGGTGTTTACCTAAATGTCACATTTATCATTTCATTGAAATTATCCTTGCTTTACTGTCCTTAGTAATAAAAATAGAAAATAATGGCAGATCAGAGTAAAAATAGAAAGAAGAAATGCAGTGGCCTAGAACACAGGGATTTGGCTGCCAATGAAAAAACAGTAGTTCTCTTTAGATGTGTTCAAACATAATATTACCACTCAACTTTTAAATGGAAGCATACTGCATTAAATGAGGCACTTTATGGGACAAAACAGAAAATAAACTAAGCTATGCAAACTTGAATCCCTCTATTTAAACTAAATATGACAAGAAAAGTATCCTTTGAAATAAAATAATGCTCAAATTCTCATACAGCAAAACTCAGATAAGTAACAACTTTCAACAAGTGACAGATAAAAGAAAACCACAAAGTAATCTTCTAAAAGGAACAATACCCTAAGTTATTATATGACAGATATAATCATAGTCCCTTGGTATAAAACCACCATGTTTATATCATGTATACTGAGTTAAATCAATGTACAGATCCTAATTCTCACTAAAAGAAATGCATTTAAGCAGCTTCTGAAAACCAGTATCTATGCAGCTAATAATGGTTCTCAAAGCTGAAGAGACCACTCTGGAGAGATGCACAGGAGACAGGGGCAGCACTGACTAGAGCACAGTTCAACACAAAATACCCAGTAGAGAAAGAACACCTCTCTCTTTTCACAAGCAACTGTGGACAAGGACCAGTCTTGTTAAGACTCCCCCTCTCACTCCCTAGCACCAGACAAGGGCTCTGTTTAAGGGACATTAGGCACCATAATAAAACACCACTTTTTTATTATTTGTTATTAATAGTATATTACAAGATTGTAATATTAGTGTTAAGTTCCATACCACACTCATAACCAAAGTTCTGTGTCCCCACCCTCCCACCACCCAAAGATCACCACCAGAGTTCTCACAAGTCTTAGTTTGCTTGCTTCTGTTTTTTGTTTGTTTTGTTTTGTTTTGTTTTTTGGCAAGTTCATATGAATAAGATCTCTAGATTCCACATATGAGTAAAATCATCTGGTAGTTGTCTTTCATTTCTTTACTTATTTCACTAAGCATAACCACCTCCAGTTCCATCCATCTTGTCCCAAAGGACATAATATCATCTTTTTTAGTTGCAAAGTAATAATCCACAGAATATACATCCCATAACTTCTGGGTTTTTGTTTGTTTGTTTGTTTTGGTTTTTGCCTCCACGGTTATTGCTGGGGCTCGGTGCCTGCACTATAAATCCACTGCTCCTGGAGGCTATTTTTCCCATCTTGTTGCCTTTGTTGTTAATGTTATTATTGCCATTGTTGTTGTTGTTGGATAGGACAGAGAGAAATCAAAGAGAAGTCAAGAGAGATGGGGAAGACAGAGAGGAGAAGAGAAAAATAGACACCTGAAGACCTGCTTCACAGCCTCTGAAGCGACCCCTCCTGCTGGTGGGGAGCAGGGGGGCTTGAATTGGGATCCTCACACCAGTTCTTGTGCTTTGCACCATGTGCGCTTAACCTGCTACACTACCACCTGGCCCCATCCCACCCTCATCCATAATTTCTTTAGCCAGTCATCTGTTGATGGGCATGTAGGCTGCTTCCACACTCTATGAATAATGCAGCTATGAACACAGGGTAGCAATGTCTACTAGATGGAACCATAAAACCTTCTCAGACAAAGAACAGTTAAAGAAATCAACTATCTCCAAGCCTGCCCTGAAAGAAATTCTGAAAGGTCCCTATAAACATTCATATCATCATAAACAATGCCATATATCAGAACACACTAAAAGTCTACAATAATGGTGCTAAAATATCCTCATTCTATAATATCAATAAACATCAATGGCCTGAACTCACCTATTAAAAAGCACAGAATAAGAAGATGGATCAAAAAACACAACCCAACCATGTTGTCTGTAAGAAACCCACATAACTCAACAACACAAACACTGACTCAAAGTGAAAAGATGGAAAACTACCATATAAGTCATGGACCACAAAAAGGACAGGAACATCTATGTTCAATTTGACATGATAGACCTTAAAATAAATAAAATTTAGCTCCTCTCCCCAGTCAACCAGGAACACCAAAGACCACCACCTGGGACCGCAAAAAGACAGGACTAGAACGACTTCAGGAACCCACCAAATCACCAGTGAGTGCAAACATGTGTGGCTCATGGACAGAGAGGAGCCTAGGGATAGATTAAGTGGCTGGTAACAGTATAGCAGTTTATCAGTTGAGAAACCATCTCCAATCTATTTCACCAACAAGGGGATGGCTGAAGGGAAGAGAGGACTCCCCTGAGACTCACCAAATGCAACTGTGAGTCTCCATTGCTACTACCCTCAGAATCTGGAGCAGTGGCAGGGAGACCTTGTGCTGACACCAGGGGACAGAGAACTAAAAGAAAACTGAGGGGAATATAACTTGGTGGCCTAGCGGTGGCGCTGTGAAAGTCTTTGCATAACCACTGGGTTATCTCTGCCCCACCCTTCTTTATCACTTGGTCAGGAGTCAGTGATTAAGCTAAGAAGCCCACTTATACTTTAAAAGCTCCCATGTTCCCATAGCCTACAGGGAAGAAAAAAAAAAAAGAGGCTTTTAAGTCACTGAGCTCCAACTTAGGGATTAAAATACTATTGAAACAACTTTCAATTTCTACATCTGTGAACCCTTTCATTACCTTACTTAGACACAAGTCAATTCAGACAACAGTGATCAGTAATTTGAAAAGTACTGAGAGAGGGACATCATAACATACAATATAGAATGGGTAAACAAACAAGAAGAAATATTGGAGAAATGAACCAGGACAAGAGTCCAACTAAAAGCCCCCCTTCAAAAGGTTGAAGCACAAAATAATGTCAACATCCAAACACTAGTTAAGGAAATAATCGCAAGAGTGAGTAAAGAGTTTGAAAGAACTGTCATCAGAAATGCAGAAACAACAAATGAGACTCTGAAAGAAAACACTAATTATATCAAGGTTATTAGAGAGCTGAAAGCTGAAATAGCTGAGCTAAGAACACAACTAGCTAAACAAGCTAAAACAGTATCAGAACAGGGTAAAAAAATAGATGAACACCAGAAAACAGAGGGCAAAGAGAATAGAATAAATGAGGCTGAAGACAGAATTAGCAAATTCGAGGACAAATTAGAGACAACTAAAAAGCAAGTAAGAGAACTCAAAAAGAGATTAAGAGATACTGAAAACAACAACAGAGACTTATGGGATGACTTCAAAAGAAATAATATACGCATTATTGGCTTACCAGAGGAAGAGAGGGAAGGAGGGGAAGAATGCATTGTTCAGGACATAATAGCGGGGAATTTCACTAGTATAGACAACATCAAAGACATAAAGGTTCAAGAAGCCCAAAGGGTCCCAAACAGAATTAATCCTGACTTAAAGACACCAAGACACATCATATTTAGAATGGAAAGGAAGAAGCATAAAGAAAGGATCCTGAAGGCTGCAAGAGAAAAACAAAGAGTCACCTACAGAGGAAAACCCATAAGATTAGCAGCAGACTTTGCCACACAGACACTACAGGTCAGAAGAGAATGGCAAGATATCTATCTAGTACTCAAGGAGAAAGGCTTTCAACCAAGACTACTGTATCCTGCTAGACTGTCATTCAGACTAGATGGAGGCATAAAAACCTTTTCAGACAAGCAACAGTTGAAAGAATCAACTATCACCAAGCCTACCATGAAAGAAGTTCCGAAAGGTCTCCAATAAACAGGCACACCACCATAAATATGTCATCTATCAGAACACTCTGAAACTCTACAAGAATGGCATTAAAATATCTTCAATCTTTGATATCAGTAACTTTCAATGGCCTGAATTCACCTATTAAAAGGCACAGAGTAGGAAGATGGATCAGAAAACAGAACCCAACAATATGTTATCTACAGAAAACCCACCCAACTCAACAAGAAAAACACAGACTCGAAGTGAAAGGATGGAAAACTATCATACAGAAAAAAAGGCAGGAATAGCTATTCTCATATCTGACATGATAGACTTTAAAATCAATAAAATTTAAAAAGATAGGGATGGACATTACTTAATGCACAGAGGATCAGTCAACCAAGAGGACTTACCAATTATTAACATCTATACACCGAATGAGAAGCCATCTAAATACATCAAATGTCTACTGAAAGAGCTACAACAATTTATCAACAGCAACACAGTCATAGTAGGGGACTTCAACACCCCACTCTCTCAACTTGACAGATCATCCAGGCAGAAAATCAATTAAAAAATTAGGGAGCTAAATGAGAAGATAAACTAGAACTATTGGACACTTTTAGTGTCATTCATCCCAAGAAACTAGAATACACATTCTACTCAAGTCCACATGGGTCATTCTCAAGGATAGACCATAGGTTAGGCCACAAAGACAGCATCAGCAAATTCAAGAGCACTGAAATCATCCCAAGCATCTTCTCTGACCTCAGTGGAATTAAACTAGCACTGAACAATCAACAAAAGATTAGTAATAGTCCCAAAATGTGGAGCTCAACAGTACATTACTTAACAACTACTGAGTAAAAGAGGAAATAGAGGAAAAAATCAAAATGTTTTGAGAGCTCAATGAAAATGAAGACACAAGCTATCAAAATATTTGGGACACAGCTATGGCAGTACTGAGAGGGAAGTTCATAGCCACACAAGCAAACATTAGGAAACAAGAAAAAGCACAAATAAACAACCTGATTGCACATCTTGAAGACCTAGAAGAAGAACGAAGGAACCCGAAGGCAGGTAGAAGGACAGACATCACTAAAGTTACGGCAGAAATAAATAACACTGAAAATAAGAAACCCATACAAAAGATCAACAAAAGTAAATGTTGGTTCTTCGAAAGAGTGAACAAAATCGACAAACCTTTATCTAGACTCACAAGACAAAAAAGGGAGAAGACCCAAATATATCGGATATAAATGAAAGAGGAGATATCACAACAGACATCACAGAAATTCAACATATCATGAGAGGCTTCTATGAACAACTCTATGCCACCACGCTAGAGAACCTGGAAGAGAAGAAATGGATGATTTCCTAGATACCTACGAACTCCCAAAATTAAGTAAAGAGGAACTAGAAAACATGAACAGGCCCATCACCACTAAAGAAATTGAAATAGATATCAAATACCTCCCAAGGGAAAAAAGTCCTGGACCAGATGGTTTTACAAATGAATTCTACAAAATCTTCAAAGAAGAACTAATACCTCTACTTTTAAAAGTCTTCCAGAAGACTGAAGACACTGGAATACTCCCAGCTTCTATGAAGACAATATCACTCTGATACCAAAAGCAGACAGGAACACAACCAAAAAAGAAAACTACAGACCAGTATCTCTGATGAACACAGATGTTAAAATATTGAACAAGTTCTAGCCAACTGGATACAGAAGTATATTAAAAAGATTGTTCATCATGACCAAGTGGGGTTTATCCCAGGAATGCAAGGTTGGTTTAATATACGTAAATCAATCAACGTGATCCACCACATCAACAAAAGCAAGACCAAAAACCACATGGAAATATCAATAGATGCAGAGAAAGCCTTTGACAAAATACAACATCCCTTTATGATAAAAACACTCCAAAAATATGGGAATAGATGGAAAATTCCTCAAGATAGTCTATATATAGCAAACATACAGCCAACATCATACTCAATGGTGAAAAGCTGGAAGCATTTCCCCTCAGATCAGGTACTAGACAGGGATGCCCACTATCACCATTACTATTCAACATACTGTTGGAAGTTCTTACCATAGCAATCAGGCAGCAGCAAGGAATTAAAGGCATACAGATTGGAAGAGAAGAAGTCAAACTCTCCTTAATTGAGGATAACATGATAGTATATATAGAAAAACCTAAGGAATCCAGCAAGAAGTTTTTGGAAATCATCAAACAATACAGTAAGGTGTCAGGCTACAAAATTAACATTCAAAAGTCAGTGGCATTCCTCTATGCAAACACTAAGTTAGAAGAAGTTGAGGGAGTCAGGCTGTAGCTCAGCGGGCTAAGCGCAGGTGGCACAAAGAACAAGGTCAGCATAAGGATCCCGGTTCGAGCCCCCAGCTCCCCACCTGCAGGGGAGTCGCTTCATAAGCGGTGAAGCAGGTCTACAGGTGTCTATCTTTCTCTCCCCCTCTCTGTCTTCCCCTCCTCTCTCCATTTCTCTCTGTACTATCTAACAATGACAACATCAATAACAATAATAACTACAACAACAATGAAAAACAACAAGGACAACAAAAGAGAAAATAAATAAATAAAATATTTAAAAAAAACTTTAAAAAAAAAAGGAAAAAAAAAGAAGTTGAAATGCAGAAATCAATTCCATTTACTACAGCAACAAAAACAATAAAATATCTAGGAATAAACCTAACCAAAGAAATGAAAGACTTGTATACTGAAAATTATGAGTCACTACTCAAGGAAATTGAAAAAGACACAAAGAAGTGGAAAGATATTCCATGTTCATGGGTTGGTAGAATTAACATCATCAAAATGAATATACTACCCAGAGCCATCTACAAATTTAATGCTATCCCCATCAAGATCCCAAGCACATTTTTTAGGAGAATAGAACAAATGCTACAAATGTTTATCTGGAACCAGGAAAGACCTAGAATTGCCAAAACAATCTTGAAAAGAAAGAACAGAACTGGAGGCATCACACTCCCAGATCTCAAATTGTATTATAGGGCCGTTGTCATCAGAACTGCTTCATACTGGAACATGATCATTGGAATAGAATTAAGAGCCCAGAAGTGAGCCCCCACACCTATGGAAATCTAATCTTTTACAAAGGCGCTCAGACTATTAAATGGGGAAACCAGAGTCTCTTCAACAAATGGTGTTGGAAAAAATGGGTTGAAACATGCTGAAGAATGAAACTAAACCACTATATTTCACCAAATACAAAAGTAAATTCCAGGGCTGGGTGGTGGCGCACCTAGCTGAGCACACATGTTGCAGTGTGCAAGGACCCAGGTTCAAGTCCCAGTCACCATCTGCAGGGGGAAAGCTCCATGAGTGGTTAAGAAGTGCTGCAGGTGTCTCTCTGTGTCTCTCTATCACTCCAACCCCTCTCAATTTCTGGCTGTGTCTATCAAATAAATAAAGATTAAAAATTGTAAAAAAAAATTATTAAAAGTAAATTCCAAATGGATCAAAGACTTGGATGTTAGACCAGAAACTATCAAATAATTAGAGGAAAATATTGGCAGAACTCTTTTCTGCATAAATTTTAAAGATGTCTTCAATGAAATGAACCCTATTGCAAAGAAAACTAAGGCAAGCATAAACCTATGGGACTACATCAAATTAAAAAACTTCTACACAGCAAAAGAAACCACTACCCAAACCAAGAGACCCCTCACAGAATGGGAGAAGATCTTTACATGTCATACATCAGACAAGAGGCTAATAACCAAAATATATAAAGAGCTTACCAAACTCAACAACAAGAAAGCAAATAACCCCATCCAAAAATAGGATAGGACATGGACAGAATATTCACACAGAAGAGATCCACTAGGCCAAAAAACACATGAAAAAATGCTCCAAGTCTTTGATTGTCAGAGAAATGCAAATAAAGACAACAAGGAGATACCACCTCACTCCTTTGAGAATGTCATACATCAGAAAATGTAACAGTAACAAATGCTGGAGAGGTTGTGAGGTCACAGGAACCCTCCTGCACTGCTGGTGGGAATGTAAATTGGTCCAACCTCTGTGGAGAACAGTCTGGAGAAGTCTCAGAAGGCTAGAAATGGACCTACCCTATGATCCTGCAATTCCTCTCCTGAGGATATATCCTAAGGAACCCAACATATCCATCCAAAAAGATTTGTGTACACATATGTTCTTAGCAGCATAATTTGTAATAGCCAAAACCTGAAAGCAACCCAGGTGTCCAACAGCAGATGAGTGGCTGAGCAAGTTGTGGTATATATACACAATGGAATACTACTCAGCTATAAAAAATGGTGACTTCATCGTTTTCAGCTAATTTTGGATGACCTTGAAAAATTCATGTTAAGTGAAATAAGTCAGAAACAGAAGGATGAATATGGGATGATCTCACTCCCAGGCAGAAGTTGAAAAACAAAATCAGAAGAGAAAACACAAGTAGAACCTGAAGTGGTATTGCACCAAAGTAAAAGACTCTGGGGTGTGGGGGGGTAAGAATACAGGTCCAAGAAGGATGATCGAGCACCCAGTGGGGGTTGTATTGTTATATGGAAAACTGAGAAATGCTATGCATGTACAAACTATTGTATTTACTGTTGAATATAAAACATTAATTCCCCAATAAAGAAATTTTTAAAAAGCTTCCAATAAGGCAAGTTAAATTGACTCATATTTGAATTAGCAAATACTTAAAAGAATAAAAAATAAATAAATAAATAAAATTTTTAAAGACAGGGATGGACATTACTTAATGTTCTGAGGATCAGTCAATCAAGAGTAGTTAACAATTATTAACATCTCTACACCCAATGAGAGGCCATCTAAATACATCAAACATCTACGGAAAGGGCTATAGCAATATATTAACAACAACACAGTAATAGTAGGGGATTTCAACACCCCTTGGATATTAGACCTAAAACTACCAAATACTTAGAGGAAAATATTGGCAGAACTCTTTTCCATATAAATTTTAAAGTCACCTTCAATGAAATGAATCCAATTACATACACACAAAAATAATAACAATAAACACGAAGCAGAACTTGGACTGGGTCTGGCATAGTGCAACAAAGTAAAAGGACTCTGGGGTAGTGGAGGGTTCAGGTCCTGGTGCATGATGGCAAAGGAGGACCTAGAGGGGGTTGAATTGTTATGTGGAAAACTAAGAAATGTGAACAGGGGTAGATGGCATAATGGTTATTATCTTATTCCTGAGGCTCCAAAGTCTCAGGTTCATGGTGAATTCACCTTCTTTACCCCATCTTGGATGGAGCTTGAAGAAATCATGTTAAGTGAGATAATCCAGAAACCAAAGCATGAATTTGGGATGATCTCACTCATAGACAGAAGTTGAAAAACAAGATCAGGAGGTAAAACTCTAAGCAGATATTGGACTGGAGTTGGTGTATTGCTCCAAAGTAAAAGACTCTGGGGTTCAGGTCCTGAAACATGATGACAGAGGAGGCCCTAGTAGGGATTGTATTATTATGTGAAAATTTTATTCAAGTACAAACTATTGTATTTCACTGCTGACTCTAAATCTTTAATCCCCTAATAAAGAAATTAAAATATAAAATAAAAATAAAAAATAAGGGTCCATGAGACAGCTTATAAGTACTCTGTATGCAAGGGGCCCTGAGTTTATACACTGGTTGTTTAGTTTGGTTTTATTTTCTTTGGTATTTCTTTGCTTCTCTTTTTTCTTTTTCTTCTTAATTTTTTATTGGGGAATTAATGTTTTACATTCAACAGTAAGTACAATAGTTTGTACATGCATAACATTTCCCAGTTTCCCATATAACAATACAACCCCCACTAGGTCCTCTGAATCCTTCTTAGACCTGTATTCTCCCCACCCACCAACCCCAGAGTCTTTTACTTTGGTGAGATATGGCAATTCCATTTCAGGTTCTACTTGTGTTTTCTCTTCTGATCTTGTTTTTCAACTTCTGCTTGAGAGTCCCATAGTCATCCTTTATTTCACTTAACATGAATTATTCAAGTCCATCCAAGATCAGCTTAAAATGGTGAAGTCACCATTTTTAACAGCTGAGTAGTATTCCATTGTGTATATATACCACAACTTGCTCAGCCACTTTTTTTGTTTTGGACACCTTGTTTTGTTGTTGGACACCTGGGTTGTTTTGTTGTTGGACACCTGGGTTGCTTCCAGGTTTTGGCTATTACAAATTGTGCTGCCAAGAACATATGTGTACACAGATCTTTTTGGATGGATATGTTGGGTTCCTTAGGATATATCCCCAGGAGAGGAATTGCAGGATCATAGGGTAGGTCCATTTCTAGCCTTCTGAGACTTCTCCAGACTGTTCTCCACAGAGGTTGGACCAATTTACATTCCCACCAGCAGTGCAGGAGGGTTCCTTTGACCCCACAACCTCTCCAGCATTTGCTGCTGTTACCTTTTCAGATGTATGACATTCTCACAGGAGTGAAGTGGTATCTCGCTGTTGTCTTTATTTGCATTTCTCTGACAATCAGAGACTTGGGAGCATTTTTTCATGTTTCTCAGCCTTTTGGATCTCTTCTGTGGTGAATATTCTGTCCATGTCCTCCCTCCATTTTTGCATTTTGTTGTCTTGTTGTTGAGTTTGGCAAGTTCTTTATTATTGGTTGGTTATTAAATTCTTGTCTGATGTAACTTTTCTTTTTTCTTATTGTCACCAGAGTACTTTTCAGCTCTGGCTTATAGTGGGGCCAGGTATTGAATCAGGAATTCCTAAAGCCTCAGGTGTGATTTTTTTTTTTTTTTTTTGCATAATGACTGTGCTAGCTCTCACCTCCTGGCTCTGCATTTCTAAAAAATATGGAGGAGTGAAAAAGAGACAAAGTAAAAGAGTTTTATCTTTCAGTTCTTTGTGTTCAAGGATCTTTATTGCTATAGTTTATATCTGTTACCAAATAACCTGCACTGTTCTGAAAGATAACTGCAAAAATGGCTTTGCATATATGTGCAAAAAAATGAACTGAATCATATGAAGTTGTTAAAAAAAGAAAGAAGAGAGAAGGAAAAGAGAGAGAGAGAGAGAAAGAAAGAAAGGAAGGAAGGAAGAAAGAAAGAAAGAAAGAGAAAAAAGGAAGGCAGCCAAATTTTCATTAAGACTGTGAAAGCTATGCTGGTTAACTATGGTGGTGGGTGTAGTCTATAATTATACTCCTGTAATTTTATGATCTTGTAAATCACTATTAAATCACTAATAAAAATAAATTTTAAAAGGAAAAAACTTACGAGATTCTACTGTCATCTGAAGCAAACTATCAATGACATTGGATAGGAGTCCTTTGCTGGATATTTTGAGATGACTTAAGACAACTGGAACAGCTTCATACTTCAAAAACAAGATTTTTCCTTCATCTGTCTTCAAATCCATGCAGAGAGAATCAAAAGCCTGAGCCAGATAGTCAGCTGAAAAACAATATATAAAATCAGCTGTCATTTCACATAGTAATCAGACATACAAGGTAGAAAGGGAACATCAACATGTTAACAAATTCAAAAGAGAAACAAAAATTAAATGACCAGAAATTAAAGATAAAGTTATATATTTTGCCACTGGTGATTAATTTGTTAGTACATGAATGGGAAAGGTGAAGAGGAATTACATTATTACATGGTTAACTTTATTCATAACTTTTATATTCTAATACTGAAATATCAATAAACCATATTTCTTTTCTATAATAAGACAGAAACCTATGTTTAGTAATACTACAAGTACTGTTTATTTTCCAAGTCTGGTTATGAATACTATATACATCCGAGTATTTAAACAACATTAGTATTTCTATTTGTACAATAGCTTTACCTACTTTAAAATGTATCTTTAAACAAATTCATTGGTTATAAAACAAGAACCTCTTTCTCCTAATAAAAAACAAATTAGTCATTTAAAGACAACTTCAGAAGACTAAAGATGAATTATTCTGCTGCATTATTTTTCTTATAATATATCTGGCATTAAGAATGGTAGCAATGGGAGGGTGGCAAGATAGCTCGCTTGGATAGTGCTCCTGCTTTGCTATGTGTGAGACCCAAGTTCACCTAAACCCTATTACACTGGGGTAAGATTCAGTGTTGTGATTTCTTTCCCTCTCTTCTGCTGTCTCTGTTTCTTTCTATCTGAAAAATTAGACTGAAGTAGTAAAGCCTTGATGACAACAAAAATAAGTATCAAGAAAGGAGGAGGAGGAGGAGGAGGAAGAAGCGCAATGGAGGCAGCTCAGTCATGACGTCTCCACTCACATGCATGATGCCCTGGGTTCAATCCTACACACTACATGATGGCAGCAAGGAGAGCTCCATGGATGGTAAAATAGTGCCTTCAGACCTCTCTAAATCTAAAAATAGAACAAAACTAAGCTAGGGAGGAAGTCCACTGGTAATGTACATTATGTGAGACTCCTAGTTTTTATCTCTGACTCCATATTTTTAAATGACAGCAGTGTTTTATCAAGGTCAGTGCCATGATGGGACCCACTAGAATCCCTAAACTTTCTTTAAAATATTTCACAGATAACTGGGGAACACAGAATGACAGGACTCAGAAGTATTAACCAGAGGACAGGCAGTGGCACTCCTGGTTAAGCAAACAGATTATCATACACAAGGGCCCAAGTTCAAGCCTTCAGTTCCCACCTGCAGGGGGAAAGCTTCACAAGCGATGAAGCAGAGCCACCAGTGTCTCACAGTAAGAACTCTTCTCCCTCTATCTCCTGCTTCCCTCTCAATCCCTCTGTCTCTCTATATATATACACAAATAACAGTATTAACCAGAATTGATCTAAAAAAAACTCATGCCACTACTCTTGTAATTTTACATTGTTTTTAAGTATATGAGAATATTATCAATTATCTGAAACTCTCCTTTCAAAATACTACTCAAATGACTTCAAGATTTCCATGCTAATCAAGTAACAGAGAATTGATTCTTCCATTAAAGTTTCCATTTAAAAGGGGACCAGGCAGTGGCACAGCTGGTTAAGTGCTCACATTACAATGCACGAGGATGCATGTTCAAGCCCCTGGTCCTGACCTGCAGGGGGAAAGCTTCACAAGTGGCGAAGCAGGGTTGTAGTGTTTCTCTATGTGTCTTCCTCTCTACCTTCCCCTCCCCTATCAATTTTTCTCTGTCTCTATCCAATAATAAATAAATAAAAATATATTTTAAAAAAATATTTCCACTTAAAGGAGGGGTAGACTGCCCTGAATATGTTGAAATATGACAGAACCACTCACTAGAACTTACTGCCCTCTAATTTCATATTGTTTCTTCTTTGCTGTTTTAGCTTACAGAAAGTAAAGAAATAATTAAAACTTTAAGTTGTTGAAAATAAGTTGAGAAAGCCTGTATGAAAACCCATGTTTTACAAGTGAAAAGAATTATAAAATATTAAGCAGTGTGCCTCTGGGCTGATTTATAACAAAACACACCCCATACATTAGTAGAATTTTGTTCAGTGAAAACTAACATTATTGAACTTAGTTTTTACAATCCAGTTAAAGCAAACATTGCATATGTTTAGGTTAAACAAAGATGACAGATTCACTCAAGACTTCCTCATTCAGAAATCCACATTTAAGAGCAAATCATGCAAAGGGAACTGATGTATCCTAAACCCAACTGATGTATCCTGAACCCAATTCTTCAGCAGAACAAAAATTTTAATCACAGTGCAACCTACTGCATATGACAAAAAAAAAAAAAGCACCTTACTTATTAATGCATTATCTGAAAAGGTTAAAAGGACTGCTGTGTGATATAACAAGTTTGCAAGTTTGCAAACTTAAAGATGTCCTCTGAAAAATAGAAAAATTATATCTGTTTTCCTTCTAAATAAAGGATAATCTTAAAGGGTAATTCTAGGTAGAATTAAATATATCCTGAGTCTAGTGAAACAGCTCATCTGGATAGTGTGCTGGGTTTTTTTTAATATTTATTTTCCCTTTTGCTGCCCTTATCGTTTTTCATTTTTGTTGTAGTTATTGTTGAGGATGTCGTCGTTGTTGTTAGGACAGAGAGAAATGGAGAGAGGAGGGGAAGACAGAGAGGGCGAGAGAAAGATAGACACCTGCAGACCTGCTTCACCGCCTGTAAAGCGACTTCCCTGCAGGTGGGGAGCCAGGGGCTCGAACTGGAATCCTTTTGCCGGTCCTTGTGCTTTGTGCCACGTGCGCTTAAACCGCTGCACTATCACCCAACTCCCTGGTGTGCTGTTTTGCCATGTGCACAACCCAAGTTTGAGTCTAGCCTGGACTGAAGGACATGGTACTGTGGTTTCCTTCACATTGCTCCACCCCTCTCTTTCTCTCTCTCCCCATCCCACACCCTCTTTGATTCTGTTTCTCTATATCAAACAAACAAAAAACTCATTTTAATTTCCCAGGCAAGATTTTATAAAACTGTAAGGA
Organism: Erinaceus europaeus; assembly: GCF_950295315.1. Classification (NCBI taxonomy): domain Eukaryota; kingdom Metazoa; phylum Chordata; class Mammalia; order Eulipotyphla; family Erinaceidae; genus Erinaceus; species Erinaceus europaeus. The sequence goes on along the minus strand of NW_026648123.1, from coordinate 27,666 downwards.
CTGTAACCCTTTTTTAAAAAAGATATTTATTAACTTATTGTTGGATAGAGACAGAAAGAAATGGAGAGGAGAAAGACAGAGACACCTGCAGCCCTGCTTCACTACTTGTGAAGCTTTCCCCCTGCAGGTGGGGACCGGGGTCTTGAACACAGGTTCTTGCGCACTATAATGTGAGTGCTAAACAGGGTACACCACTGCCTGGCCCCAAGGACTGTACCTCTTGAGTATTTAAAAAAAGGGTGGGGGCTAAAGAGCAGCAGCAGCTGTGTTTCTCTCCTCTCCCGGGTCAACTAGGAATACCAAAGGAGACCACCTGGGACAGAAACAAGACAGGGCTAGAACAGCTTCAGGAACCCATCAAACCACCAGTGACTGGTTGGTGAGTGGCTCGTGGACAGGGAGGAGCCTAAGTGATTGAGCAGCTGGTAACAGTCCAGCAGTTTACCAGTTTAGGCACCACCTCCAGTCTGTTTTACCAAGGAAAAGACTGCTTAAAGGAGGAGAGGATTCCCCTAAGACTCAACAAATGCAAATGTGAGTCTCCATTGCTACTGCCCTCAGAGGCTGTAGCAGCAGGGGGGAGGCCCTGTGCTGACATCTGGGAACTGAGAACTGACCAGGAAACTCAGGAGAAGAGCTACACCTTGGTGGTTTAGCAGTGGGGCTGTATAGTGGGAGTCTTTCCACATTGTTCTCCTGATGAGAACATGGTGAATAATTGCCTTAGAACCATAGACTATGAATGGGAATTGTTTAGAAATTCACAGGGCCCAGCAGTACTGCCTGGGTTGGCAGAGAAACTGAACTGAGCCTGGAGCTTTGGATCCAGCAGCTTTGGATCTTGGAGCTTTGGGGTGTGAGAGTCTCTTTGCATGAAGACTGTGCTATCTCTCCCCCACTCTGCTTTATTTCTTGGTCAGGAGTGAGAGATTAAGCTAAGAAGTTTAAAAGCCCTCAGGCTCCCATAACCTACAGGAAAGAAAAAGAACAAAAGACGCTTTTAACAGCCTGTGTTCCAACTCAGGAATTGAAATAATAGTAAAACAACTGTTAATTTCCACAACTATGAATTTTTTTTTTCCTCCAGGGTTATTGCTGGGGGCTCCGTGCTGGCACCATGAATCCACTGCTCCTAGAGGCCATTTTTTTCCCCTTTTGTTGTTCTTGTTGTTGTAGCCTTGTTGTGGTTATTATTATTGTTGTTGATGTCGTTTGGCGTTGGATATGACAGAGAGAAAAGGAGAGAGATGGGGAAGATAGAGAAGGGGAAAGAAAGATAAGATACCTGTAGACCGACTTCACTGCCTGTGAAGCGACTGCCCTGCAGGTGGGGAGCCGGAATCCTTATGCTGGTCCTTGCACTTTGCGCAACACGCACTTGACCCATTAAGCTACCGCCTGACACCAGCTGTGAAGTCTTTAAATATCTTATTTAAAAACAAGTCAATCCAGGCAAGAGAGATCAGTAATTTGAAAAGTACTGTGAGTGACCTCAAAGGGTGCCAAACAGAATTAACCCAGACTTAAAAACACCAAGACACATCATATTTAGAATGGAAAGGAAGAAGGATAAAGAAAGGATCCTGAAGGCTGCAAGAGAAAAACAAAGAGTCACCTACAGAGAAAAACCCATAATATTAGCAGCAGACTTTGCCACACAAACACTACAGGCCAGAAGAGAATGGCAAGATATCTATCTAGTGCTCAAGGAGAAAGGCTCTCAGCCAAGACTACTGTATCCTGCTAGACTATCATTCAGACTAGATGGAGGCATAAATAAAAACCTTCTCAGACAAGCAACAGTGAAAGAATCAACTATCACCAAGGTTGCCCTGAAAGAAGTTCTCAAAGGTCTCCAATAAAAAGTCACATCATCATAAACATCCCATATAAAAGAACACTCTAAAAGTCTACAAGAATGGCGTTAAAATATCTTCAATCTTTGATATCAGTAACTGTCAGTGGCCTGAATTCACCTATTAAAAGGCACAGAGTAGGAAGATCAGAAAACACAACTCAACAATATGCTGTCTACAGGGAACCCACCTAACTCAACAAGAAAAACACAGGCTCAAAGTGAAAGGATGGAAAACTATCATTCAAGCCAATGGCCCACAAAAAAGGGCAGGAACAGCTATTCTCATATCTGACAAGATAGACTTTAAAATCAATAAAATTTAAAAAGATAGGGATGGACATTACTTAATGCACAGAGGATCAGTCAACCAAGAGGACTTAACAAATATTGACATCTATGCACCCAATGAGAAGCCATCTAAATACATCAAACATCTACTGAAAGAGCTATAACAATATATTAACAGCAACACAGTCAGAGTAGGGGACTTCAACACCCCACTCTCTCAACTTGACAGATCATCCAGGCAGAAAAATCAATAAAAAAAATGAGGGAGCTAAATGAGGAGATAGATAAACTAGAACTATTGGACACTTTTAGAGTCATTCATCCCAAGAAACTAGAATACACATTCTACTCAAGTCCACATGGGTCATTCTCAAGGATAGACCATAGGTTAGGCCACAAAGACAGCATCAGCAAATTCAAGAGCATTGAAATCACCCCAAGCATCTTCTCTGACCACAATGGAATTAAACTAACAGTGAACAACCAACAAAAGATTAGTAATAGTCCCAAAGTGTGGAGCTCAACAGTACACTCCTTAACTACTACTGGGTCAAAGAGGAAATAGAGGAAGAAATCAAAATGTTTTGAGAGCTCAATGAAAATTAAGACACAAGCTATCAAAATATTTGGGTCACAGCTAAGGCAGTACTGAGAGGGAAGTTCATAGCCACACAAGCATACATTAGGAAACAAGAAAAAGCACAAATAAACAACCTGATTGCACATCTTGAAGACCTAGAAGAAGAAGAACAAAGGAATCCTAAAGCAGCCAGAAGGACAGAAATCACTAAAGTTATGGCATAAATGAAAAACACTGCAAATAAGAAAACTATACAAAAGATCAACGAAAGTAAATGTTGGTTCTTCGAAAGAGTGAACAAAATCGACAAACCTTTAGCCAGACTCACAAGACAAAAAAGGGAGAAGACCCAAATAAATCAGATCATAAATGAAAGAGGAGATATCACAACAGACACTGCAGAAATTCAACATTTCATGAGAGGCTTCTATGAACAACTCTATGCCACCAAGTTAGAGAACCTGGAAGAAATGGACAATTTCCTAGATACCTACGAACTCCCAAAATTAAATAAAGAGGAACTAGAAAACATGAACAGGCCCATCACCACTAAAGAAATTGAAATAGATATCAAATCCCTCCCAAGGAAAAAAAGTCCTGGACCAGATGGTTTTACAAATGAATTCTACAAAATCTTCAAAGAAGAACTAATACCTCTACTTTTAAAAGTCTTCCAGAAGATTGAAGACACTGGAATACTCACTTCCAGCTTCTATGAAGACAACATCACTGTGATACCAAAAGCAGACAGGGACACATCCAAAAAAGAAAACTACAGACCAGTTTCTCTGCTGAACATAGATGCTAAAATATTGAACAAATTCTAGCTAATCAGATACAACAGTATATTAAAAAGATTGTTCATCATGACTAAGTGGGGTTTATCCCAGGGATGCAAGGTTGGTTTAATATATGTAAATCAATCAACGTGATCCACCACATCAGCAAAAGCAAGACGAAAAACCACATGGTCATATCAACAGATGCAGAGAAAGCCTTTGACAAAATACAACATCCCTTTATGGTAAAAACACTCCAAAAATATGGGAATAGATGGAAAATTCCTGAAGATAGTCTATATATAGCAAACATACAGCCAACATCATACTCAATGGTGAAAAACTGGAAGCATTTCCCCTCAGATCAGGTACTAGACAGGGATGCCCACTATCACCATTACTATTCAACATAGTGTTGAAAGTTCTTGCCATAGCAATCAGGCAGCAGCAAGGAATTAAAGGCATACAGATTGGAAGAGAAGAAGTCAAGCTCTCCCTAATTGAGGATGACATGATAATATACATAGAAAAACCTAAGGAATCCAGCAAGAAGTTTTTGGATATCATCAGGCAATACAGTAAGGTATCAGGCTACAAAATTAACATTCAAAAGTCAGTGGCATTCCTCTATGCAAACACTAAGTTAGAAGAAGTTGAAATGCAGAAATCAATTCCATTTACTACAGCAACAAAAACAATAAAATATCTAGGAATAAACCTAACCAAAGAAATGAAAGACTTGTATACTGAAAATTATGAGTCACTACTCAAGGAAATTGAAAAAGACACAAAGCAGTAGTAAGATATTCCATGTTCATGGGTTGGAAGAATCAACATCATCAAAATGAATATAATACCCAGAGTCATCTACAAATCCCCATCAAGATCCCAACCACTTTTTTTAGGAGAACAGAACAAATGCTACAAATGTTTATCTGGAACCAGAAAAGACCTAGAATTGCCAAAATAATCTTGAGAAGAAAGAGCAGAACTGGAGTGTCAGGCTGTAGTGCAGTGGGTTAAGCGTAGGTGGTACAAAGTACAAGCACTGACCGGCATAAGAATCCCGGTTCAAGCCCCCAGCTCCCCATCTGCAGGGGATCTGCTTCACAGGCAGTGAAGCAGATCTGCAGGTGTCTATCTATCTCTCCCCCTCTGTCTCCTTTCCTCTCTCCATTTCTCTATCCTATCCAACAACACCTACAACAAGGGTAACAAAAGGGAATAAATAAATAAATATTAAGAAAAAAAGAAGAAGAAGGAGAAGGAGAAGGAGGAGAAAGAGAAGGAGAAAGGGAAGGAGAAGGAGAAGGAGAAGGAGAAGGAGAAGGAGGAGAAGGAGAAGGAGAAGGAGAAGAAGAAGAAGAAGAAGAAGAAGAAGAAGAAGAAGAAGAAGAAGAAGAAGAAGAAGAAGAAGAAAGAATCGAACTAGAGGTAACACACTCCCAGATTTAAAATTGTATTATAGGGCATTTGTCATCAAAACTGCTTGGTACTGGAACATGAATAGACACACTGACCAGTGGAATAGAGCTGAGAGCCTGGAAGTTAGCCCCCACACATATGAACATCTAATCTTTGACAAAGGTGCTCAGGCTATTTATTACATGGGGAAAGCAGAGTCTCTTCAACAAATGGTGTTGGAAGAAATTGGTTGAAGGATGCAGAAGAATGAAACTGAACCACTATATTTCACCAAATACAAATGTAAATTCCAAGTGGATCAAGGACTTGGATGTCAGACCAGAAACTATCAGATACTTAGAAGAAAATACTGGCTGAACTCTTTTCCGCATAAACTTTAAAGACGTTTTCAATGAAACAAACCCTATTACAAAGAAGACTAAGGCAAGCATAAACCTATGGGACTACATCAAATTAAAAAGCTTCTTCACAGCAAAAGAAACCACTACCCAAACCAAGAGACCCCTCACAGAATGGAAGAAGACCTTTACATGCCATACATCAGACAAGAGGCTAATAACCAAAATATATAAAGAGCTTGCCAAACTCAACCACAAGAAAACAAATAACCTCATCCAAAAATGGGGATAGGACATAGACAGAATATTCACCACAGAAAAGATCCAAAAGGCTGAGAAATACATGAAAAAATGTTCCAAGTCTTGATTGTCAGATAAATGCAAATAAAGACAACAAGGAGATACCACCTCACTCCTGTAACAGGAGGGAGTCGGGCATAGCGCAGCAGGTTAAGTACAGGTGGTGCAAAGTGCAAGGACCAGCATAAGGATCCTGGTTGGAGCCCCAGCTCTCCACCTGCAGGGGAGTTGCTTCACAGGTGGTGAAGCTGGTCTGCAGGTGTCTCTCTTTCTCTCTCCTCTCTGTCTTCCCCTCCTTTCTCCATTTCTCTGTCCTATCCAACAATGACAGCAATAACAACAACAACAATAATAATAAACAACAAGAGCAGCAAACGGGAAAATAAATAAATATAAAAATAACTTTTTTTAAAAAAGAAGAAAAGGTAACAGCAGCAAATGCTGGAGAGGTTGTGGGGTCAAAGGGACCCTCCTGCACTGCTGGTGGGAATGTAAATTGGTCCAACCTCTGTGGAGAACAGTCTGGAGAATTCTCAGAAGTCTGGAAATGGACCTACCCTATGATCCTGCAATTCCTCTCCTGGGGATATATCCTAAGGAACCCAACACACCCATCCTTAAAGATTTATGTATACCCATGTTCTTAGCAGCACAATTTGTAATAGCCAAATCCTGGAATCAAGCCAAGTGTCCAACAGTAGATGAGTGGTTGAGCAAGTTGTGGTCTATATACACAGTGGAATACTACTCAGCTGTTAAAAATGGTGACTTCACCATTTTAAGCTGATCTTGGATGGACTTGAATAATTCATGTTAAGTGAAATAAAGGATGACTATGGGACTCTCTAGCAGAAGTTGAAAAACAAGATCAGAAGAGAAAACACAAGTAGAACCAAACTGGAGTTGGTGTACTGCACCAAAGTAAAAGACTCTGGGGTTATGGGGGGAAGAATACAGTCCAAATAGGACGACACAGGACCTAGTGGGGGTTGTATTGTTATATGGAAAACTGAGAAATGTTATGCATGTACAAACTATTGTATTTACTGTCAAATGTAAAACATTTATTCCCCAATAAAGAAATTAAAAAAACAATTAATTCCCCAATAAAGAAATTTTTAAAATAATAAAATAAAATGGGGTCTGGGAAGTAGCATACTGGTTTAAGTGCACATGACATGAAGCCCAAGAACCAGCTCAAGATCCAGGTTCAAACCCCTAGCTCCCCACCTGCAGGGGGGAGGTCACTTCACAAGTGGTGAAGCAGGCCTGCAGGTGTCTACCTTTCTTTCCCCGTCTTCCCTTCCTTTCTTGATTTTCTCTGTCCTATCCAACAATAGCAACAAAATGGAAAAAAGAGAACTGAAGGAGCAGTTGATTCATAGTACAGGCACTAAACCCCAGTGATAACTCTGGAGGCAAAACAAAAACAAAAAAACCCAGTAGTCAATTGTACTTAAACTGATTTTTTTTTAGTATGTCCGTATTCAATCTTTTAAAACTATGCAGGCATACAGCTATAATCTTAAACTCTTATCAAAAATTAGTCTACTGATTTTAATCAGTAAAACTTGGTTTTTCATTAGACTATGTAGATGAAAGAATTATTAGAAACTGTACAGCAACTGCCATCAAAAGGTGAACTCAATTGCCTACCCTCTGAATGTGAGCTAACCTTGTGACTTTAACCAACAGAAGAGAGTAGAATATGATAGAAGTGACACCTGTGTGAGAACAGAACCCTAATCCTGGGCCTGGAGAGGTCTCTTCCAGTCTCCAGTGGGGTGCCTTCTTACATCAAGTTAGCAGGTCCAGGCTAGCCTGGGCCAGGGGAAGGTCTCATGCATGAAAGTAAGCACATCACAAAGTCTACATAAACCGCTGGTTGAGCTCAGTCCAAATTACTCAAAAGAATTGTGATCTAGCAAATAAAATGTTTGTATTAAGCAAGTAAGTGCTTAGTGGTTTAAAATATGACATCTATTAACTCTACTAGATCTCAATTCTGATGTCAAATTGACTCTAGAAGTTTAATAATTGTGGTAACCATGATAAGAACAGCTACCTTATATAGAGCTTACCACATGCTAGCATGTTTAACACATTATTAGATAATATTAACTTACAGCATTTCATTACATAATGGTAGTGTCACTGTTTTACTTGTTTAAACACACAGTAACAGTGACAGATAGTATTCAAAATCAGCAGATTTTTGTGGATTTCCTGTTGTGCTCATTTTCTGAAGTACAAATTATATCTTAGTCCACTTCAGACTACGTTAACAGAATATCAAAGAGTGGATTCGACTTCCGGAGGCGGAGCTACGAGCAACAGATCACTTTCTCTCCTCTCCTCTCCTCTCCCGGATCAACTAGGAATACCAAAGGAGACCACCCGGACCGAAACAAGACAGGACTAGAATGACCACAGAAACCCAGTAAATCACCCGTGAGTACAAACACGCGTGGCTGGTGACAGAGAGGAGAGAGGGGCCTAAGGAGAGATTAAGTGACTGCTAACTTAAGTGACAGTTTGTCAGTGGAGACACCACCTCCAGTCTGCTCCACCAACAAGGGGACAGCTGAAGGGAGGAAAGGACTCCCCAGAGACTCACCAAGTGCAACTCTGAGTCTCCATTGCTACTACCCTCAGAATCCGGAGCAGCGACAGGGAGGGACACCAGGGTACAGAGATCTAACCGGGAAACTCAGGAGAAGACCTATACCTTGGTGGCATAGCTGAGGGGCTGTGAAAGTCTCTTTGCATAACCACTGGATTATCTCTGCCACACCCTGCTTTATCTCTTGGTCAGGAGCCAGTGATTAAGCTAAGAAGCCTATTGATAGTTTAAAAGCCCTCAGGCTCCCATAGCCTACAGGGGAAAAAAAAAAAAAAAAGGCTTTTACACCACTGAACTCCAACTCAGGGATTGAAAAAACTGTTAACATATAAAATGGTTAAAACAACAAGAAAAAATATTGGAGACTCGAACCAGGACAAGAGTCCAGCTAAAAGTCCTCCAGAGGGTGAAGCACAAAACAACGAGTTCAACATCCAAACATTAGCTAAGGAAATAATAACAGGAGTGAGTAAAGAATTTGAAAAAATTGTAATCAGAAATGCAGGAACAACAAATGAGAATATGGAAGAAAATTCTAATTATCTCATGGTTATTAGAGAGCTGAAAGCTGAAATCGCTGAGCTAAGAAGGCAACTAGCTGAACAAGCTAAAACAGTATCAGAGCAGGGCAACAAAATAGATGAACTCCAGAAAGCAGTAGAGGGCAGAGAGAATAGAATCAATGAGGCTGAAGACAGAATTAGCAAGATTGAGGATGAATTAGAGACAACTAAAAAAGAAGTAAGAGATCTCAAAAAGAGATTAAGAGATACTGAAAACAACAACAGAGTCCTATGGGATGACTTCAAAAGAAACAATATACGCATTATTGGCTTACCAGAGGAAGAAAGAGAAGGGGAGGAAGAAAGCATTCTCCAGGCCATAATAGCTGAAAATTTCTCTAGTCTAGACAACACCAAAGACATAAAGATTCAAGAAGCCCAGAGGGTCCCAAACAGAATTAACCCAGACCTAAAGACACCAAGACATGTCATACTTAGATTGGAAAGGAATAAGGATAAAGAAAGGATCCTCAAGGCTGCAAGAGAAAAACAAAGAGTCACCTACAAAGGAAAACCCATAAGATTAGCAGCAGACTTCTCCATACAAACACTACAGGCCAGAAGAGAATGGCAAGATATCTATCGAGTGCTCAATGAGAAAGGCTTTCAACCAAGAATACTATATCCTGCTAGACTGTCATTCAGACTAGATGGAGGCATCAAAACCTTCTCAGACAAGCAACAGTTGAAGGAAGCAACCATCACCAAGCCTGCCCTGAAAGAAGTTCTGAAAGGTCTCCTATAAACAACCAGACCACCACAAATAGGACATACATCAAAATACTCTAAAACTCTACAAGAATGGCGTTAAAATATCTTCAATCTTTGATATCAATCAATGTCAATGGCCTGAATTCACCTATTAAAAGACACAGAGTAGGAAGATGGATCAGAAAACACAACCCAACAATATGTTGTCTACAGGAAACTCACCTAACGCAACAAGACAAACACAGACTTAAAGTGAAAGGATGGAAAACTATCATTCAAGCCAATGGCCCACAAAAAAGGACAGGAACAGCTATTCTCATATCTGACATGATAGACTTTAAAATAGATAAGATTAAAAAAGATAGGAATGGACACTACTTAATGCTCAGAGGATCAGTCAATCAAGAGGAATTAACAATTATTAATATCTATGCACCCAATGAGAAGCCATCTAAATACATCAAACTTCTACTGAAAGAGCTACAGCAATATATTAACAGTAACACAATCATAGTAGGGGACTTCAACACCCCACTATCTCAACTTGACAGATCATCCAGGCAGAAAATCAGTAAAGACATAAGGGAGCTAAATGAAGAGATAGATAAACTAGAACTATTGGACATTTTCAGAGTCATTCATCCCAAGAAACTGGAATACACATTTTACTCAAATCCACATGGATCATTCTCAAGGATAGACCATATGTTAGGCCACAAAGACAGCATCAGCCTATTCAAGAGCACTGAAATCATCCCAAGCATCTTCTCAGACCACAGTGGAATTAAACTAACACTTAACAATCAACAAAAGATTAGTAACAGCGCCAAAATGTGGAAGCTCAACAGTACACTTCTTAACAACTTCTGGGTCAAAGAGGAAATCAAGGAAGAAATCAAAATGTTTCGAGAGTTCAATGAAAATGAAGACACAAGCTATCAAAATATTTGGGACACAGCTAAAGCAGTCCTAAGAGGGAAGTTCATAGCTATACAAGCACACATTAGGAAACAAGAAAAGGCACAAATAAACAGCCTGATTGCACATCTTAAAGACCTAGAAGAAGAACAACAAAGGAATCCTAAAACAACCAGAAGGACAGAAATTACTAAAGTTAGGGCAGACATAAATAACATTGAGAATAGGAAAACCATACAAAAAATCAACGAAAGTAAATGTTGGTTCTTCGAAAGAGTAAACAAAATCGACAAACCTTTAGCCAGACTCACAAAACAAAAAAGGGAGAAGACCCAAATAAATCGGATAGTAAATGAAAGAGGAGAAATCACAACAGACACTGCAGAAATTCAACATATCATACGAGGCTTCTATGAACAACTATATGCCACCAAGCTAGAGAACCTGGAAGAAATGAATGATTTCCTAGATACCTACCAACTTCCAAAACTAAGTAAAGAGGAAGTGGATAACATGAACAGGCCCATCACAGCTAATGAAATTGAAACAGTTATCAAAAATCTTCCAAAAATAAAAGTCCTGGACCAGATGGTTTTACAAATGAATTCTACAAAACTTTCAAAGAAGAACTAATACCTCTACTTTTAAAAGTCTTCCAGAAGATTGAAGACACTGGAATACTCCCTGCCAGCTTCTATGAAGCCAACATCACCTGATACCAGAAGCAGACAGGGACACAACCAAAAAAGAAAACTACAGACCAATATCTCTGATGAACATAGATGCGAAAATATTGAACAAAATTCTAGCCAACCGGATACAGCAGTATATCAAAAAAATTGTTCATCATGACCAAGTGGGGTTTATCCCAGGCATGCAAGGTTGGTTTAATATACGTAAATCAATCAATGTGATCCACCACATCAACAAAAGCAAGACCAAAAACCACATGGTCATATCAATAGATGCAGAGAAAGCCTTTGACAAAATACAACATCCCTTTATGATCAAAACACTACAAAAAATAGGAATAGATGGAAAATTCCTGAAGATAGTGGAGTCTATATATAGCAAACCTACTGCCAACATCATACTCAATGGTGAAAAACTGGAAGCATTTCCCCTCAGATCAGGTACTAGACAGGGATGCCCACTATCACCATTACTATTCAACATAGTGTTGGAAGTTCTTGCCATAGCAATCAGGCAGGAGCAAGGAATTAAAGGCATACAGATTGGAAGAGAAGAAGTCAAACTCTCCTTATTTGCAGATGACATGATAGTATACATGGAAAAACCTAAGGAATCCAGCAAGAAGCTTTTGGAAATCATCAGGCAATACAGTAATGTGTCAGGCTATAAAACTAACATTCAAAAGTCAGTGGCATTCCTCTATGCAAACACTAAGTTAGAAGAAATTGAAATCCAGAAATCAGTTCCTTTTTCTATAGCAACAAAAACAATAAAATATCTAGGAATAAACCTAACCAAAGAAGTGAAAGACTTGTATACTGAAAATTATGAGTCACTACTCAAAGAAATTGAAAAAGACACAAAGAAGTGGAAAGATATTCCATGTTCATGGGTTGGAAGAATTAACATCATCAAAATGAATATATTACCCAGAGCCATCTACAAATTTAATGCTATCCCCATCAAGAACCCAAGCACATTTTTTAGGAGAATAGAAAAAATGCTACAAATGTTTATCTGGAACCAGAAAAGACCTAGAATTGCCAAAACAATCTTGAGAAAAAAGAACAGAACCGGAGGCATCACACTGCCAGATCTCAAACTGTATTATAGGGCCATTGTCATCAAAACTGCTTGGTACTGGAACATGAACAGACACACTGACCAGTGGAATAGAATTGAGAGCCCAAAAATGAGGCCCCACACGTATGGACATCTAATCTTTGACAAAGGGGCCCAGACTATTATATGGGGGAAGCAGAGTCTCTTCAACAAATGGTGTTGGAAACAATGGGTTGAAACATGGAGAAGAATGAAACTGAACCACTGTATTTCACCAAATACAAAAGTAAATTCCAAGTGGATCAAGGACTTGGATGTTAGACCAGAAACTATCAGATACTTAGAGGAAAATATTGGAAGAACTTTTTTCTGCATAAATTTTAAAGACATTTTCAATGAAACGAATCCAATTACAAGGAAGACTAAGGCAAGTATAAACCTATGGGACTACATCAAATTAAAAAGCTTCTTCACAGCAAAAGAAACCACTACCCAAATCAAGAGACCCCTCACAGAATGGGAGTAGATCTTTACATGCCATACATCAGATAAGAGTTTAATAACCAACATATATAAAGAGCTTGCCAGACTCAACAACAAGACAACAAATAACCCCATCCAAAAATGGGGGGAGGACTTGGACAGAATATTCACCACAGAAGAGATCCAAAAGGCAGAGAAACACATGAAAAAATGCTCCAAGTCTCTGATTGTCAGAGAAATGCAAATCAAGACAACAATGAGATATCACTTCACTCCTGTGAGAATGTCACACATCAGAAAAGGTAACAGCAGCAAATGCTGGAGAGGGTGTGGGGTCAAAGGAACCCTCCTGCACTGCTGGTGGGAATGTCAATTGGTCCAACCTCTGTGGAGAACAGTCTGGAGAAGTCTCAGAAGGCTAGAAATGGACCTACCCTATGACCCTGCAATTCCCCTCCTGGGGATATATCCTAAGGAACCCAACACATCCATCCAAAAAGATCTGTGTACACATATGTTCTTGGCAGCACAATTTGTAATAGCCAAAACCTGGAAGCAACCCAGGTGTCCAACAACAGATGAGTGGCTGAGCAAGTTGTGGTATATATACACAATGGAATACTACTCAGCTGTAAAAAATGGTGACTTCACCGTTTTCAGCTGATCTTGGATGGACCTTGAAAAAATCATGTTGAGTGAAATAAGTCAGAAACAGAAGGATGAATACGGGATGATCTCACTCTCAGGCCTAAGTTGAAAAACAAGATTAGAAAAGAAAACACAAGTCGAACCTGAAATGGAATTGGAGTATTACACCAAAGTAAAAGACTCTGGGGTGGGTGGGTGGGTGGGGAGAATACAGGTCCATGAAAAATGATGAATGAAATAGTGGGGGTTGTATTGTTAAATGGGAATCTGGGGAATGTTATGCATGTAAAAAAAAAAAAAGAAGAAGAAGTAGAAACGCAAAGCAGAAATTGACTGAGTTTGGAGTATGGCACCAAAGTAAGAAAGCAGAAGTACACTAGAGTTTGCAGTGAGTACCTCCCTAATACTTCCTCTCCACTTTTCCAAGCTTTGGGTCCATGATTGCTCAACAATTTGTTTGGCTTTGTATGCTAACTCTCTTTTCAGTCACCAGGTTCCAGGTGTCATCAGGATGCCGGCCAGACTTCCCTGGATTGAAGACCCCACCAATATGTCCTGGAGCTCAGCTTCCCCAGAGACCCACCCTACTAGGGAAAGAGAGAGGCAGACTGGGAGTATGGACCGACCAGTCAACGCCCATGTTCAGCGGGGAAGCAATTACAGAAGCCAGACCTTCTACCTTCTGCAACCCACAATGACCCTGGGTCCATACTCCCAGAGGGATAGAGAATGGGAAAGCTATCGGGGGAGGGGTGGGATATGGAGATTGGGCGGTGGGAATTGTGTGCAGTTGTACCCCTCCTACCCTATGGTTTTGTTAATTAATCCTTTCTTAAATAAAAAAAAAAAATTAAGAAATGATGTTTACATTTTTTAAATCTCTATTTTATTTTATAGGACAGATAGAAATTGAAAGAGGAGAGGGAGATAGAGGAGAGAGAAAGACAAACACCTACAGACCTGCTTCATCACTCATGGAGCAACCCCCCTGCAGGCAGGGAGAAGGGGACTCATGGTAATGTATGTCCTCAACTGGGTGCTATTTCCTGGCCCCCTATCTTTCCAGCAGTTAGGAAATCTGAGACAAAGGTTCTAACAAGGAGACATCTGGTGAAGGACCTTTTCCTGGTTGATATCCTAGTCCTTTCTATGTCCTCTCATGGTGCAACGAATGAGAGGACTCTGGAAAAAATCTCTGTAATAAAAGTACTTATCTTATTCAGGCAGGTTTCACCTTTAAGACCTAATAAGCACATCCCAAAGGCTCCTACCTCCTCTAAATAATAACTCTGGGGGTTAGCATCTCAACAGAAGAATATGGGATACATGCACACTTGTACACACACCACATATTCAGATCATAGCAGCATGTTACAGCCAACAAACTTCTTAAACAGTAATTCTGAATGTCCCCACGTTCAAGTATCCAGTTTCTTTGTTCTTTTCTGATACTCATCCTTCCTCCATATATATATATATACATGTATATGTATATGTATATGTATATGTATATGTATATGTATATGTATATGTATATATATATATTTGCCTCCAGGGTTATTGCTGGGGCTTGGTGCCTGCACTACAAAACCACTGCTCCTGGAGGCCATCTTTTTTCCACTGTTGTTATTGTTGGACAGGACAGAGAACAGAGAAAAACAGAGAGAGGGGAAGACAGAGAGGGGAAAGATACCTACAGACCTGCTTCACCGCTTGTGAAGCAACCTCCATGCAGGTAGGGAACCTGAGGCTTGAACCAGGATCCTTGTTCAGGTCACTGCACTTCACACTATGTGAGCTCAACCCAGTCCTCTATCACCTGCCCCCCCCATATATTTCATTTTAAGGTAAAAATAAACATAGATAATAAGTACAAGTGAGTATGGCTGTGTTCAAATAAAACTTTATTTACAAAAAAAAGGTGAAGAGTTGGACTTGTCCCATATGTTATGTCTTGTCAGCACAATGCTCTAGTGGACAAATAATTCACAGCAATTTCAATGCTAAAATACAACTACAGTGGTAAAGCATGAGTTGTTATGGGGGCATGAACTAAGAGGCTCAAAGCTTCTGGGAAGCAAGAATTACAACTAACTGACTTCATTTTCTTAAATACATCATATAAATGTAGGGGTTTTGTTTGTTTGTTTGTTTGTTGCCTCCAGGGTTATTGCTGGGGCTCAGTGCCTGTACCATGAATCCACTGCTCCTGGAGGCCATTTCCCCCCCACACTTTTGTTGCCTTTGTTGTAACTTTGCTGTGGTTACTATTGTTATTGTTGATGTTGTTTGTTGTTGGATAGGACAGAAAGAAATGGAGAGAGGAGGGGAAGATAGAGAGGGGGGAGAGAAAGACAGACACTTGCAGGCCTGCTTCACTATCTGTGAACCGACCCCCTGCAGGTGGGAGGCCGGGGGCTCGAACCAGGATCCTTACACCAGTCCCTGCACTTTGTTCCACGTGCGCTCAACCCGCTGCGCTACCACCCGACCCCCAAATGTAGGGTTTTTAAAAATATAGTGTATCACCATTTAAAAACAACTTAAAACCTCATTCTGAAACATGTAAAATGTATTTGACTATTTGTAAAAATTACTTCATCATACAGAATTTTCTTCTAGCTACTTACAGAAAAAAAAAAAAACATGCCATGAGCACATTTGAAAGCTTACCTTGAGTGACTGTTTTAAGAACAATTAAGGTTGATAAGAAGCGCAATGGTAAATTGGAACTTTTAAAGAAAACAGCTGTTTTTGGCTTATTTTCCACAGAATGATCTAAAGAATTATCCTGAATTCCCTTAGTTACTACTCCTTTGAGTATATCTTCACCCAATCTCCTCAACGTTGATGTCATAGTTGAATGCTGTTAAAAATATATATTATCTTAGTATATTTATTCATGCTTAGAAAATGTTTTAATTACTAGGCGGTATAGAAACTGAAAATAAGTCAGTGTCTTGTTAACAAAAATAGAACTGAAAGTATGCAAGATAGGATAGTGACAATTTTATGATCAACTAAAAATTAAAGTCATTTTTCCAAAAGAAATGGGTAATCTAGAAATGAAAACCTGGAAACAATTTTCCAAGACTAACATTGAGTCAATATTTATTTCAGGAGAACTTCCAGGGGCACAGCCATGGAGTAATAGTGACCTAAAGATCATGCCAGGTGAAAAGCCAGATAAAGTTAAAAAAAAAAAAAAAAAGTCCCCAGAACCTCATACTACACCTACAACATTTGAAGAAACTGAGAGACAGGTGTGTGCAAGCAGGCAAATGGAAAAGGGGCAGGAGGGGAGGGGGATATCTTGAGACAAAGGCAGCATGAGTCAGAAGTTGCAGCTGGCAGGAAGCAGATGGAGCCATATTGGGACACAGACTATCTGGGAGAAGGCAGGTAACAGAGAGACTAGCCTGAACAAGAGCAGAGGGTGGCCAAAAAACAGAGAACAGCCTAAAACAAATCCATGCTGTTGGGCCCTGAGCAGTGAGTGGAAGTTCTCCCACCAACCACTGTGGTTCTATCTGAACCAGACCAGGGTAACACGGAAACACAGAAGACTCTCCCCTACTGCTTCACAACACGACATATAAACAATATAGCCACAGCACCACCTGCTAGTTGAACAGCAGAAATCACACTCAACCAAAACATGGCCAGAACCACAACTGTCCAAAATCACAAAGACTTGGGAAAAAAAAAAGTCTGAGTTTGAATGCAGAAAGCTTATTATGAAGGAAAATCAAGACTCCAAACATAACATACAAACAAAAATTAAGGATCTTAGAGATCACTTCACCAAATAGCTACAAAATTCACAGAAAATTCCAAAAGGAACTCCATGAAGGAAAGAAAGGGCTGGAGAGAGCTAGGGATTAAGAGGCCTAGCAAGAAGAATAAATCAGTTCAAGGAGAGATTGGCTGGGCTAGAAGATAAAAGCACCATACTCTTGGAATGTAAAGCTACTAAAGAGGAAAGCTTTACCAAAAAAAAAAAAAAAAATGAAGCAATTATCTGTGAAATAGCAGATGCCAGATGAAAAAAAAAAGTGAAATTATTGGGTTGCCTGGAGACAAAACAGGAGAGAGAAGCATACAGCATATTAAAAATCTTTAGCAAAAAAGTTTTCACAGCTGGGCAATGTTCAAAATATAGTCATAGAGGAAGTCACAAAACCCAAAACTCCTTAATCCAAAGCAACTCAAACCATGATACATCACAGAAACACTATCTAAATGTAAGGATAAGGAAGAAATATTGTCTGCAAAGGAAAGGGAGAATTTGACATACAGAGACAGAACCATCAGGCTTTCATCAGATTTCTCAACACAAACCTGAAAAGCAAAATGGGAGTAAAATGACATTTTTTATAATACTAAGAGATAAGAATTACCAGCCATGAATACTCAATCCTGCCAAACTACCTATAAAGTATGATGGAGAAATCAAAAGTTTCCCAAACACACAGACACTGAAGGGATTCACCATCACTAACCCTGGCTTGCAAGAATTGCTGAAAAAGAGTCCTAGCAAAGGAACACTGACTCTAAATATGATATCTGTGGTGGAATAGAAGTGGAAACTCAAACAACAGTAACAAAAGAAGCAAACAAAAAAGGGCAAGGGGGGGAAGAAAAGGATAGAGTGATGTGATCAATGTGGGTGAACCAAGGCCAACTATCAAAGACCTAGATATTCAAAACTAAAATCTCAATCTTTGCCTCACCTTTGCTAACCTGAAGGAAAAGTGTTGGATGAGATGAGTCAGGAAGAGAGGGATGAATATTGGATGACTTCACATAGGTGGAATTTGAGAGGCAGTTAGAAAGGGATAACACAGGGTAAAAAAACAGGGACTGGGGGTGGTATACTACACCAAAAAAGGGATTCTGAGGAAGGAATGGAAAGAAGGGATTATGAGGAGAGGGGGATTGAGATCCTTGATTGGATGGGGGGAGGGTGAAAGTATTTAGCAGACACTTGTTATGCAGAACTGGGAAACTATACACATGTATAGACAAATGTGCTGTAAGTCATTAACCGCCCCCTAGTAAAAAAAAAAAAATTTTTTTTTGAGAACATTTAAGAATGTACAATGATGATATGCTTTCTATATGGGTTCTTCATCACTTCTTCATTATTGATAGCACTTCACTGGTTTATAGTATCAATGACAAAGTAGTCAATGGTACAAACTTCACTGTCATATAAATGAAAAAAATCTGTTAACTTATAACAATTCCAGAAATGTAAAATCACTGTTAGGATCAAAGATAATTCTCAAAGAATATATTAAAACAAGAAAAAGAGTTACACAGAAAAAAATGGCAGGTAACTACCTCTAATTTAATACAGATTTCAATGGTATTCAAGTGTAGTCTAAGGAAACAAACACAGCTATTCAAAGAGATTTGTGTATAGTTATGTTCATAGCAGAACAATTTTTAATAGCCCAAATTTGGAAGCAACCTAGGTATCTAACAACAGATGAGTGGCTAAGAAAGTTGTGTTATATATACACAACGGAATATTACTCAGATGTTAAAAATGATAAGTCACTTCTTCATCTCATCTTGAGTGGAGCTTGAAGGAATTGTATTAAGTGAGATAAGCCAAAAAGAGAAAGGTGAATATGGAATGATGTCACTATGGGCAGAACTTAAGAAACAAGAGTAGAGGGAGTCAGGCGGTAGTGCAGCAGGTTAAGCGTATGTGGTGCAAAGCGCAATGATCAGCGTTAGGATCCCAGTTCGAGCCCACAACTCCCCACCTTCAGGGGAGTCGCTTCACAGGCGGTGAAGCAGGTCTGCAGGTGTCTATCTTTCTCTTCCCCTCTCTGTCTTCTCCTCTCTCCATTTCTCTCTGTCCTATCCAACAACATCAGTAGCAACAACAATATTAACTGCAACAAGGGCAACAAAAGGGAATGAATAAATAAATAAATATTAAAAATAGAAACAAAAATAGAAAGGGGAAACACATAGTAAAACTTGGACTTGTTGGGTTACTGCACCAAAGCAAAAATCTCTATGTAAAGAGGAAAAGGAGAGAGATAGGAGGAGAGAGGGTTTTCAGGTCCTGGTACATGATGGTGGAAAAGGAACTAAGATGAGGGTGAGAATGTTTTACAGACACCTATCATAGAGAGATAGGAAATTGTACCCATGTGTCAACAAATGTACTGAAAACCATTAAACCTTTCAAAAAAGAGAATCAAAATAAAACTATTTCAAACAGCTACTTATGAGAGTTTCAAGTAAGAGTTAGAAATAACTTAAAATTTTCTTTATTATGACTGAATTCTCCAAAACTTATCACTGGAGTTTTGTGAAGGTGTGTCCTATCATATGAAGATGACAGACATAGTTGGTACGCTAATCAACTTTGCTCCTGCAATGTGATTAAGTACTACTTTTCAAATTGCTGTACATAAAATTAGAGAAAAATACATTTTTATATCAAAGGCCAAATGATTAAATGATGACTGGCACGAGCTGTGTAATCTAATTTAAATATGATGTAAGAATTTTTTAACATCACTAAAAAATATAGTATGTCTCTCTTAAAGCCTATGTATAAAAAATACTAGAATAAAATATTTCAAATTTCTTAGAATAGGAACCTGAGAGTTGGCACAGTGGTTAGAACTTTGGAATTAAAAGTATGATGCTCAGGGCTTCAGTGGGGTTATGCAAAAATTAATATATGAGGCTCTGAAGTCCAAGGTCAAAATTGAAGTAAATTTTCAAAAGATATTGGTCCCAAGGTAGATCTGGTGCCCTGCCCCCCCATCTCTCATGTTAGTATGTTCCCTATAAGAGAAACAAAACCAAATTACAGTAACTTTGATGGTTACTGAAACTTTACCTAAGTAATGAAATATTTGAAAGGATCCTGAAAGCAATGAATTATTGATTTTTTTCATCCACTCATTCACAATTGCCCAATTTGAGTCACTCATCTTTGCCAACTATGAATGAGAACACTGGCATGAAGCCATATATTGTAGGAGGACAGGATACCTACTCTGTTTTAAGGAAAAGTATGTCAAGAAAAATTTCATCCCCATACTTAATAAGTTAAAAATTAAATAAAAGTAGGGATAGAGGAGATAGCATAGTAGTTATGCAAAAAAAGAAAACTCATGCCTGAGGATCTTAAGTCCCAGGCTCAAACAATCCTCCACATCAAAATAAACCAGAGCTGAGCAATGTTCTGTAAACACATAATAAATAAATAAATAAATAAATAAATAAATGTAGGATCAGAGCAGATGTGGTTATTATTTTGTTTGGTTAAACTAAAGGTTATAGTTTTATCAATATTCTCTATTTTCCTCTTTTCATGTAGCAATATGTCAAAATAAATCTTCAAGTTTCAATTCAGGTACACATATATTAGTAATTTCAAAGGGATCACATATTCCTTTGTAGGAATATGTCAATAACTGACTTCATTCAGTCACTCTCACATTCAACGACTTAAGAGAATTTTCCCAGGGTGTTTTTTTTTTTTCTATTGTTAACTTAAACTATAAGAAACACTCATGTGCATGAATATTTTTAAAGATATATCTCCTAGGGAAAAAAAATAGGGGGCCTGGGAGGTGATGCAATGAGCAAGGCACTGAACTTGGAATCATGAAGCCCTAAGTTCAATACCCACCATCCCATGTGTCACAGTGATGTTTTGGTGCACTATCTATCTATCTATGCTAATAAATAAAATATCCAATATAAAAAAGTAGGGTCAAACCAAAAGCTCACCAGGTAGGCATCTCTCCTGTCATATATGTGTCCCAGGTTCAAGTCCTGGCACCACATGAGAGTGTCAGTGCACCAGGAACTGATCTGGTGCTCTGGGGTACCTCTACCTAAATGACAAGGAAGTCCAGCAGCAGTGAGATAGTGCATGTGAAAGGCCCCAACTCAAAGTAGAAAAAAATAAATCAGCAAAGAACTCTGGGGAAGGAGGGCAGGAGGGTGGGGGTGGGGAGCTTTGGGTTCCTGATGCAGGATGGTAGAAAAGGACCTAGGCTGGGTGGGTGAATGTTTTGCAGACACCTACCAGGTAAAATGAACAATTTTACTCACGTGTCAACCACTGTATTGTAAGCCATTAACCATACCAAGAAAAAATAATATGTAATTTAAATAAAGGGGTAGAAGTTGATTTTGGCAATAACTAAAACATAGTTAACTCCTCATTTACACAATTCTGAAACTCAAAAAAACAGTGGTCAAATCTATGGCATTAAGAAATAAAGAAACAAAGAAATTAGCTACCAAAGAAGTTTTTAAATATAAGCAGAACACAAGCAAAAACAAACAAACAAAATCTTGTAACAAAGAAGATCAAGAGCAATACTATAAGTATTATTTGAAGACAAAGAATGGTTAACTAGTTACCTGTACTCCAGCGTCTAAATGCCTTAGACACCAATATATAAATTTTATAAATGGTTCATGAAGTTTGATGCTTATAAATGGCATCCATTGTAGCTGCTCTGTGATCACTGGCAAAAGCTAAAAAAAAAAAAATTATGGAAAATATAAACACAGTATTTTTCAGATGTCCTAAAACAATCATCACAATTTGCTAAAATAATATTTTTCCAAACAAGAATTCTTGAAGAAAAACTTCATATTAAAACTATTTACAGTAAAAAGGAGGAGGAAACTCTTTGCAGTAAAAAAAAAAAAAAAAAATAGGTATACACAAATCGACTTTCTCACAGGAGTGAAGTGGTATCTCATCTTTACTCACATTTCTCTGACAATCAATGAGTTGGAGCATTTTCTCATGTTTGTTGGCCTGTTGGATCTCTTCTGTTGTAAATATTCTGTTCATATCCTCTCCATTTTTTGGAGGGGGTCATTTGTTATTTTGTTGCTAAGTTTGGTAAGCTTTTTATATATTTTGGCTATTAGCCTCTTGTCTGATGTGTGACATGTAAAGATCTTCTCCCATAATCTGTAATAGTCAAAACCTGGAAGCAACCCAGGTGTCCAATAACAGACGAGTGGCTGAGAAAGTTGTGGTCTATATACACAATGGAATACTACTGAGTTATTAAAAATGATGAATTCCTCATAATATGGAATATAGCTAATCTTTGACAAAGGTGCCTAAATGGGGGAAGGGGGGGGTCTCTTCAGCAAATGGTGTTGGAAAAATGGGTTGAAACATGCAGAAGAATGAAACTGACCCAATATATTTCACCAAATACAAAAGTAAATTCCAAGTGGATCAAGGACTTGGATGTTAGACCACAAACTATCAAATACATAGAGGAAAATATTGGCAGAACTCTTTTCTGCATAAATTTTAAGGAATTCTTTAGTGAAATTAATCCAACTACAAAGAAGACTAAGGCAAGAATAAACCAATGAAACTACATCAAATTAAAAAGCTTCTGCACAGCAAAAGAAACCACTACCCAAACCAAGAGACCCCTCACAGAATGGGAGAAGATCTTTACATGCCATACATCAGACAAGAGGATAATAACCAGAATATATAAAGAGCTTGCCAAACTTAACCACAAGAAAACAAATAACCCCATCCAAAAATGGGGGGAGGACATAAACAGAATATTCACCACAAAAGAGATCCGATCAAAGGAGACCACCTGGGACGGCAACAAGACAGGGCTAGAAATACTTTGCGAACCCACCAAATCACCAGTGAGTGAGTGCAAACACACAAGGCTCATGGACAGAGAAGAGCCCAAGGAGAAATTCCTGGGGCTAAAGCCCTTATCTACCCCTGAGCTGCTGGTTGAAGCACCACCTCCAGTCTGTTTTACCAACAAAAGGCTGCTGAAGGGATGAGAAGTCTTGCCTAAAGCTCAGCAAATACAACTGTGTCTCCATTGCTACTGTCCCTCAGAGGCTGGAGCAGCAGCCAAGAGGCCCTGTGCTAACACTGGGGGCAGAGAACTGGCCGGGGAAACTTAGGAGAATATTTACTCCCCAGTGGGCTAGAGGTGGGGCTATATAGTGAGAACCTTTCCACATTGTTCTCCTGATGAATTGGGGAGACATGGTGAATAACTGCCACAGAATCCACAGAGTATAAACGGGAATTGTTTGGAAACTCACAGGGCTGAGTAGTACTTCCAGCTTGGCTCTGGCTGCTGGAAGAGCAGCCGAATTGAGCCCAGAGCTTTGCATCCTTGGCACAGGGGAGTCTCTGTACATAACCACTATGCTATCTCTCCCCCACACTGATAATATCTCTTGGTCAGGAGTGAGTGATTAAGCTAAAACACCTACTTATAGTTAAGAAGCCCTCAGGCTCCCAAAGCCAACAGGGAAGAAAAAGAACAAAAGAGGGAGTTGGGCAGTAGCACAGCAGGTTAAGCATTCGTGATGCCAAGCACAAGGACCAGTGTAAGGATCCCAGTTCAAGCCCCTGGCTCCCCACCTGCAGGGGAGTCGCTTCACAGGCGGTAAAGCTGTTCTACAGGTGTCTATATTTCTCTCCTCCTCTGTCTTCCCCTCCTCTCTCCATTTCTCTCTATCCTATCTAACAATGACATCAATAACAACAACTAAAACAACAATAATAAACAAGGGCAACAAAAGGGAAAAATAAATAAATAATAATAAAAAGAAAAAGAACAAAAGAAGTTTTAACAGCCTCTGTGCTGCAACTCAGGGATTGAGATAACATTGAAACAACTGTAAATTTCCACAACTGTGAACTCTTTAAGTACCTTACTTAGACACAAATCAATCCAGACAAGAGTTGGTGTACTACACCAAAGTTAAAGACTCTGGGGTGTAGGGTAGGGAGAGTTCAGGTCCTGAAACATGATGGCAGAGGACCTACTGGGGGTTGTACTGTTGTGTGAAAAACTGGGACATGTTATGCATGTACAAACTACTATATTTATTGTTGGCTGTAAAACATTAATCCCCTAATAAATTTTAAAAAAAGAAACTGAAACATATGAACTTCAAAAAAAAATGGTGAATTCACCTTCTTCACCTCATTTTGGATGGAGCTTAAGGGAATCATGTTAAGAGAGATAAGTCAGAAAGAGAAGGATGAATATGGGATGATCTCACTAACAAACAGAAGCTGAAAAATAAGAACAGAAGGGAAAACACAAAGCAGGACATGGATGGGAGTTGGTGTACTGCACCAAAGCAAAAGACTCTGGGGTGGGTGAGGGGTTCAGATCTTTGAACATGATAACAGAGGGGGACCTGGTGGGGGTTGAATTGTTATGTGGAAAGTTGGAAAATGTTATACATGTACAAACTACTGTATTTTACTGCTGACTGTAAACCATTAATCCCTCAATAAAGAAATTAAAAGAAAAACTATTTGCAGTACAATACAGAAAGAATTTGATTTTAAATATATATTTCCTTTGACCCAAAGACAATACATCAAGGATTTTAAGATTAATCTATAAAATGTACTATTTAGCCACAGACATGGGTCTCTTGAAATATACCTTAGTGGACTTCTTAGCTTTCTTCCACCCTAAAATCCCTAATCTCATATGATCTGTTCCTACTTTTTGGTTCCTGTTCATTTTGTCTCACTTTATGTCCTGCCACTTTCTAGACACCAAGTTGCAGACACTACCATGATTCCATCCCGACTTCCCTGGGCAAACCTCACCAATATGTCCTGGAACCTCACCTCCCCAGAGCCCTACCCCACTAGGGTAATATAGAGACCAGGCTGGGTTATGGATTGACCTGCCAATGTCCATGTCCAGCAGAGAAGCAATTACAGAAGTCAGAACTCCTATCTTCTGATAGTTGTAGAAATGTCAATCCAACCCATGTCTGCAACCATGGGAGAACCTTGGTGGTTTGCAATGGAGGCATCAGGTATTCAGAACTCTGGTGGTTGGGAATGGTGTGGAACTGTGCCCCTGTTGACATGTAAACTAATACTGAATCACTAATAAAAATAAATTAAAAAAATGAAAATAAAAGGCTTCTACACACTAGAAGCAAATTACATAAGGATAACCACATCTGTGAGAATGGCTTACATAACAAAACAGGAAATGACAGGAGTTGGAGAAGGTGTGGAGGAAAAGGGAGTCTGTTACACTTCTGGTGGGATTGCAAACTGGTGAAGCCCATCTGGAAGACTGTATGGAGAGTCCTTAAACAAATAAAATGTAAATTCCTTATGACCCAGCAATACCCTCTCTCAGGCCATTTATCCAGTGGACACTTAAACAGTAATGAGAAGGGACATATCTACCCCTATGTCCATAGTTGCATTATTCACAATAGCAAGAGAGTGGAAGCAGCCCATTAACAGATGACTAGATAAAGTTATGGGACCTATACTCTGTGGAATGCCACAATGCAATCAGAAAAGATACTGTATCCGTTGAGACAAAATGAATGGAACTGGAGGTGATGATGTTTAGTGAAGTAAAGAGGTGAAAGACAACTACCAGATGGTTTCACTCAATATGCGAATCTAGAGAACTGATACATATGAACTTTAAAAAAAAAAAGATAAACTACAGTGTGAACTACAATGGTTATCTTTGAAAAGTGAGAGGATAGGGGAACAGAACTCTGGTGGTGGGTGTGGTGTGGTATGGTGTGGAACTATATACTGTAATCTCACAATCTTGTAACCTACTATTAATCACAAATTTAAAAAATTAAATGGAAGAAAACAATTTTAAGTATGTCTGAAATGAACTTTTTAGAATTACTAGCACAATCAATTTTAAATTAAAACTACTTTTGCGATTTTTTTTTCTGTTATAAAATCTACCATAATTGAACCAAGAAGACATTTGCAACTATTTAAGCACAGAGTTTGCAAGGCTGGGGTCTCAGAAGCAGTAGGTTCAATTCCCAGCACCAATTTATGCTGAAGCTGAGCAGTGCTCTTGTCTGTCATTACTCTCATTTCTCCTACAAAATAAGTATTTTTAAAAATATACCCCTTAGTTTTTTTTATTATTCAAGATTTCCACTTATGCATTAACACAAGGCAGAGAGGGAGAGTCAGAGCATCAGAGGATGCAGGGATTGATTTAGGGCCCCATGCTTTTAAGGGTCCTACTCACTGTGCCACCTCCTGGATTTCCTTTTTTTTAAATATTTATTTATTTTCCCTTTTGTTGGCCTTGTTTTTTTATTGTTGTTGTAGTTATTGTTGTTGTCATAGATGTTATCATTGTTGGATAGGACAGAGAGAAACAGAGAGAGGAGGGTGAGAGAAAGATAGACACCTGCAGACCTGATTCACTGCCTGTGAAGCGACTCCTCTGCAGGTGGGGAGCCAGGGGCTTGAACTTGGATCCTTACACTGGTCCTGGCACTTTGCGCCACGTGTGCTCAACCCGCTGTACCACTGCCTGACTCCCTGGATTTCCTTTTTTGACCTTCATGTCTACTGAGTCATACATTTCACATAGAAAAACAAACCTTGGGCAGTAGCGCAGCAGGTTAAGCGCACGTGGCACAAAGCGCAAGGACCGGCATAAGGATCCCAGTTCGAGTCCCTGGCTCCCCACCTGCAGGGGAGTCGCTTCACAGGCAGTGAAGCAGGTCTACAGGTGTCTATCTTTCTCTCCCCCTCTCTGTCTTCCCCTCCTCTCTCCATTTCTCTCTGTCCTATCCAACAACGATGACATCAGTAACAACCACAATAATAACTTCAACAATAAAACAACAAGGACAACAAAAGGGAATAAATAAATTTTTTTCTTTTTTTTTTTTTTATAAATAAATATTTTTTAAAAAAGAAAGAAAAACAAACCTTTACACACTTTTCCTGAATATCAGTTCCCTCAGAAGCAAATATGATTATCGGTTTTTCGCCATCCATTCCAGATTCTTCTTTATTCAATTTGCTCAGATAGTGATCAGAAATCCAGTCCATGAAGAAAGTTAAAAGTTCATAAACTTGTGCATTCAGTGGTACCTACATGTAAAAAAAAAATTAAGCATTTCTTTCAGTTCACATCTTCATGAAACATCAATGGCAAGCTTTTAATTTTGTAAGCAATTATAGAATAATTTTCCTAAAGGAGTTCAGTTAAAGACTCTCATGCTTGAGGCTCCAAAGTCCCAGGTTCAATCCCCTGCACCACTAAAATCCAAAGTTGATCAGTGCTCTGGTTAAAAAAAAAAAGTGGGGGAGTTTCACTAAAGTTTATTGATCTAATCTGTACTTAATAACAAAACCTATGCAAATGATATCAATTCCAAATTAAGTATCTTCAATTTGTATTCAAACCATGTCAAATGCTAACCAAGAGAAGGGGAGAAATATCTGTAGACTGGAGAGTGAAATAATTGCATCTTAGTATCAAAACAGAATTTTCATAAAAATCCTTTGCCCAAGTTTGCTATCACAGAGAAGTAAATCAACTTTAACTCAAG
>NW_026648122.1:0-46189 GCF_950295315.1 Erinaceus europaeus | reverse complement strand
GTTTTGTTTTCATTTTTAGAAAGAGGCAGAGAGTGAAAGAAACCACAGCACTGAAGCCTCCTGAATTGCAGTGGAGGACTGGGCTCAAACCTGGGTTGCTCTTGTAGCAAAGCAGTGTATTATACAAGTGAGCTATTTTGCTGGCCTTGTTATTATAGTTTTTGTTTGTTTGTTTGTTTTTTATTAGGGGGCTAATAGTTTACAAGTAAATGCAGCTGCTGGTACATGTGTAAAATTTCTGTTTTCTGCTAAACACTCTCAACCCCAGCCTAGGTCCTCCTCCATCATCATGCACCAGGACCTGAACCCTCACCCCCCCAACCATTACCCCATCCTCCCAGAGTCCTTTACTGTGGTGCAATACACCAAGCCCAGGTTGTGTCTTGCCATGTAGTTTTTAAAGCAGCTGCCATAGTTGAATCCCCATATTACCACATAGCATGTACTAGAGGCAAGGGCAAGATGGCCAGATAGAGGGTCTGTGTGTCCTCCCTGTCAACATCAATAGCAAAACTACACTATATGAAAAATCATTCACAGAATCATGACCTTTCTTTCTATAGCAAAGGACATTATCCCAGTGGTGGATCTCCAAAACCACTTTATTGAGAAAATAAAAAGTCTTTCACACAGCAAATGCTAATGAGAAGAATGTTAAAGACTTTGAGGAGGATGGGTGTTAGTTCTTTTCTGAATATTTTGTAAAATTCATTAGTATAGTCATCAGGACCCACCCAGGCTTTTGTTCTTGGACAGGCTTTTGATTACTGTTTCAATTTCTTTGCTAGTGATTGGCCTGTTAAGTTTATCTACTTCCTCTTGTGTCAGGATTGGTAGTGGGTATGACTCTAAGAATGTGTCCACTTCTTCTAAGTTGCCAAATTTGGTTCCATACAGGTGTGCATAATATTCTTGCAAAATCTTTTGAATCTCTACCTCATCTGTTGTAATATCTCCTCTTTCATTTTTGAGTGATTTTTACCATAGCATTCCTTCTAAAAAAAAAAAAAAAAAAAAGGAAGAAGAATGTTAAGAGTCTAAGCTGGTGAGTAGACAGTCCGTTTTGAAATCCTAGCACCTGAATCCTATTCCTGCAAATCTATAACACAAAATAGAAAGTTAAAAAGCTGGATAGAGGAAGGAGGGGGGAGATTAGGGGCAACCCTTCCTGATCACCAGTGGTAGCTTGTTGGAACTCTAGAGGACACTAGATTGGAGTTCAGAAACACACCCTGGGGTGAGCTTAAGAGGCTCTTCTTTCTAACCAACTCATAGCCTGCCAAACCGTGCTCCCTGTGCCTACGATGCCAAAAAGGCAACTTAAAAAATATAAGGGGAGGGGGCCAAGCAGTAGTGCAGCAAGGTAAGCTTATATGGCACAAAACTGCAAGGACCAGCGTAAGGATCCCAGTTTGAGCCCCCGGCTCCCCACCTGCAGGGGAGTCGCTTCACAAGCAGTAAAGCAGGTCTGCAGGTGGCTATATTTCTCTCCCCCTCTCTGTCTTCTCCTCTCTTGATTTCTGTCTGTCCTATCCAACAACAACAGCAGTGGCAATAATAACAACAATAAGGGCAACAAAATTGGGGAAAAAATGCCTCCAGGAGCAGTGGACTTGTAATACAGGCATCAAACCCCAGCCATAACCCTGGAGAATCATATGTATATAGCAATGAGAAGTTATTGCTGTAACTTGGAATTCAGTTTTCATATTAACAGCCTGGAGAACAAATCCTGCCACACTGCCTGCCAGAATCTGCCCTGACGAAGCCAGAGTGTGGACATCACCATCACTGCCTAAACCTCAGTCCTCTGCCACATGCCAAACCAGAACCCACACCCAGAGCAAACTAGTAACTATTGAGCACTTGCAATTCTGAGTTTCTGGCCGAGTCCCCCAACCAAACATAGATCTCTGGTCCCAGGTCCTCAACATGCTCTTCATAGGGAGGCCAGGTTACAGCATCATTAAAATATAAATAAAGATAAAAGAATTTTTGAAGCAGCATGAGAAACGCAGAGTCATCTGTAAACTTTCTTAAGACTATAAGCTCATTTCTCAACAGTCTTCTTAAAGGCTTGAAAGAACTGGCGGTATATCTTCAGAATTTTGAATGGAAAACGAGCTTCACCCAAGAATAATCTGCCCAACAAGGTTATCACACAGTTGTGAAGAGGTAGTTGAAAGAACTTCCCAAACAGCAGTTAAATGAAACCATTTTTTAAAAATCTTTATTTATTCCCTTTTGTTGCCCTTGTTGTTTTATTGTTGTAGTTATTACTGTCCTTGTTATTGATGTCATCATTGTTGGATAGGACAGAGAGAAATGGAGAGAGGAGGGGAAGACAAAGAGGGGAAGAGAAAGATAGACACCTGCAGACCTGTTTCACTGTCTGTGAAGCAACTCCCCTGCAGATGGGGAGCCGGGGGCTTGAACTGGGATCTTTATGCTGAGCCTAGCACTTTACACCACCTGCACTTAACCTGCTATGCTGCCACCCGACTCCAATGAAACCATTTTTACTAAATCACCCTCACAAGAAATACTAAAGGAGCTCATAAAATATAAACCTAAAATGAACTCACTCCTATAGGCTAAATAGAAGAACAAAGACAGGTCTTTTAACTTTGCAGAACTGAGGCTACCAAAGTAGATTTGGATGGAAGAATTGGATTGCAAGGGAGTTGAGGAGACCATAGGAATTAGGTTGAGGGATTTTGCTCCTTGATTATTGAGTGAAGTGTAGTAATGTATTGAAAAGGTATGAAATTGAACTTCTAAAACATTCAGACTACCACAAAACCAAGCAAAATAATAAAAAAGAAATGGGTATAAAGATTAAGTAATTTGTTCCAAGTTACAAGTGTATGAATCATTGGAACTAAATTTCTAGTAATCTGACTCTTGAGTTTATGATTTGAGAGGTATGCAATAATCAAGCCCAATCTAGTGTTACATTGATTTAGAATGCACAAATAATATGTAGTCCATATTTCTTGTCTCAGTTCAGTCTTTATCTGTTTTGACATGACTTTCTAGTGGTCAATATTTCGTGTTGAGGTCTTTATAATTATGCTCTACCTTTCTCAGTACTTCTCTGAAGAGTCTACTGTTACTTTATAGCCTACATTTTATAAAATGCAACTAAATTCCAGATAACTCTAGTATCTTAACCCCATACATAAACTGTTAAGTAAATGTTAACATTTTCTTTTTCAAAGCTCACCAAGCATCTTCCACCAAGGACAATTGGCTATCCATGGACTCTTGTGTATGGTACTGGGAAGCATGGCACAAGCTTGAAGACCCTTTATCGAACAATGACAGGTTTAGATACTCCAGTGCTCATGGTGATTAAAGACAGTGATGGGCAGGTATTAAAAACTAATTGCATAAGCACTTTACCTTGTAAGAGATTACAGTTGCATTTACTTTTAACATATTCCTTTTCTTTTTTAAGGTTTATTTATTTCATGAGAAAACCAGAATGCTCAACTATAGTATATGCAGTAATGGTAATCAGACCTGTAGTCAGTCAGTCAGTCAGTCAGTCTCTCTCTCTCTCTCCCTCTCTCTCTCTCTCAAGATTTTATTTATTAATGAGAAAGATAGGAGGAGAGAGAAAGAACCAGACATCACTCTGGCACATGTGCTGCTGGGGATTGAACTCAGGACCTCATGCTTGAGAGTCCAAAGCTTTATCACTGTGCCACCTCCCAGACCACATAGTCTCTCTTAAAGCAGTCATGTCTAGCTCTACCTGCTAAAATACCTTCTAGACTGTTAACAGAAATGATAAAATTTATTTTTGTTTCTGTATCTTACCTTTAGCTGGTACTTACTGAGAACTTTTCTTTTTAATCTCTTCATTGAATTAATTCATTTATTTACTTCACCAGAGCACATCTAAACACTGACTTGTAGTGTTTATTCCAGAGATTGACCTTGGGACCTCTAAGGCTCAGGCCTGAGAGTCATTGTTCTGTTACCTGCCTGGCCCATTATTGAGTACTTTGAACATGTAAGGCAATACTGAGGGCTACAAAGGATAGATATGAGCATGAATAAATAAGAGTCCTGCCTTCAAAGGGTTATGTTGATAGGCTGGTAGAAAATGATAAGAACATCTTACCTCTAATGACCAAGCAAACATGCTAAGAGTCTAGAAAAAGCAAATGAGAGTATTTAGAGTAGAAGACAAATAGAAATTGACGAGTCTTGAAGCATAATGGGTAACATTAAAAGGCATTGTGTGAAGTTATGCGTATGTGTAAGAATGGTACCAGGATGAAGCCATGGGTAAGCAAGAGAAACATTTTTTATTTCTTTTTGCTTGCTTTTTATTTTATTTTATTTTATTTTTTTAAATTTCTTTCAGGTAGAAGACAGAGAGGCAGAGGCAGTGAAAGGGACAACAGCACCAAAGCTTATTTCAGTGCAGTAGGAGCTGACTTTGAACTTGGGTCACATACTTAGCAAAACAGCAAGCTATCCAAGTGAGCTGTTTTGCCAACCCCAAAACAGTCAGTCTTAGAAAGACAAGTTCAGATCAACTCTTAAGCACTGAAGCGTAATGAGTATGCTTATTATGTGCCAGACACTTAACTCATTACATTTTATATGCATTGTCATGATTAAGCCTCAACACCCTATGAAGTTGGTACTGTCATCATTCCATGTTGAGAGTGACTATGACTTAAAGAATGTAATCAATTTGCCTAAGATAATAGGCCAAATTAAAAAAAAAAGTTGCTATAATGGAACATTTAGCATAAGTGTTGTACTCAAAATATTGAGTTAATGATTTTCAATATTATACAAAATAATAGAAAAGAGTTACATTGTTTTGATTCCATTTATAGAAACTTCATAGATGAGCCAAACTGATAGCATTGGCATACTAGTGAGTTCCTTTTTGGAGGTGGTAGTGGCAGTACAGAGAAGGTACCCAGGGCAAGAGAGATAGCTCAGCATTAGAGCACAGGACTTGCATTCCTGAACCCATGTGGACTCCAGGTTCAATGCCCAGCACCTCCATATGATAGACCCGAGTGGTTCTTTCTCCCATTTTCTTTAATAAAGATGCATCTTTGAAAAACAGAATACCAGTAGAACAGTGATATCATT
Organism: Erinaceus europaeus; assembly: GCF_950295315.1. Classification (NCBI taxonomy): domain Eukaryota; kingdom Metazoa; phylum Chordata; class Mammalia; order Eulipotyphla; family Erinaceidae; genus Erinaceus; species Erinaceus europaeus. The sequence goes on along the minus strand of NW_026648122.1, from coordinate 41,062 downwards.
TATCAGATTTTTATATTCTCATGTTTATAATGTAGATCCTTAAAACCCAAGGTATTTAAATGACTTGTTCATTTCTCTTATTCAGACATCTGCAGTGTATCTTACACTGTGAACAGCATGGCTTTACAGGGCAAAAAAAAAAAAAAAATTAGACACAAGACCTGTCTTCACATAGTTCACAAACTAATGTTGGAAAAAACTAGCATAACTTGATGTGATATTTACATTAGACCAAAGGAATTTTGTCCCCTAAATTTGGTACTCCTACATCAACACATTATCCTTATAATATGGACTTAGGACATTTTGAAGAGTGCAAACCACATTAATATCATCCATTTAATTTCTGTAATAAACATCATTTGAGTCTCCAAAATAAAATTGAAAGATCTTTTTCTCCACTGAGAAACTGGTATGTTCTATATGATTACAGAGCAGTTGACTGTCTTGCCCCTTTTTGAGGATAGGTAGATGAAACTATACAAGATGCCTGTTTTCTAAATATTTTACTTAAACAGGTTTAATGGAGGTAGTGCTCAATTAAACAGTTTAATCATCATTAAAAATATCAATACTTTTCTTTCCCTTAGGTTTTTGGCGCATTGGCATCTGAGCCATTTAAAGTGAGTGATGGCTTTTATGGTACTGGAGAGACCTTTGTCTTTACATTCTGTCCAGAGTTTGAGGTAAGAACAGTTAACTCAACATTCCATTCATATAAAGATATGGCGTGGAGGCCAGGCGGTGGTGTTGAGTGTACATACTACCATGTAGAAGAAACCAGGTTCGAGCCCCTGCTCCCCACCTGCAGAGGGAAAGCTTCCTGAGTACTGAAGCAGGGCTGCAGGTGGCTTTCTTTCTACCTTTCTATCTCTTCCCCCCCCCCTCCTTTCACTTTTTCTCTTCCCTATGCAATGCAATAATAGAAAGGAAAAACGAGGGGGTGGAGTCAAGATAGAAACGGAAAAGCAGGCAGGAGACAGACTGTCCCCAAAACTTGATTCAAATCCTGGGAATTCTAAGCGGAAACAGGATTTTCAGGCCTATCGGAGATAAACTATAAAAGAGAAATAGAAAAGGAACCACAGTGGGAAATTATAAATCACCTATAATCCAGAAATAAAGAAGCTTAAGGGACAAAGGAAGCACAACCATGAATCACCCCAGCCTCTGGGCGGAGGTGAATGGTTTGGGAAAGAAAGGAAAAAAGAAGGGGGTGGGTGGTGGAGAGTACTGAAGAAAAGAAAGAAAGGAATGGAGGAAGGAAGAGGCACCGGGTGGTGACACACTGGGTTAAGGACACATAGTATGAAAGACGGGACCTATACAAGGATCACAGTTCAAGCCCCTGGCTCCCCACCTGCAGGGGAGTCACTTCACAGGCAGTGAAGCAGGTCTGCAGGTGTCTGTTGTTCTCTCTCTATCTTCCCCTCCTCTCTCAATTTCTCTCTAGCCTGGCAACAAAAAAATGGAAAAATGGCTGCCAGGAACAGAGGATTCATAATGCAGGAACCGGGCCTCTTCATGGCATTGACGAGACATTGGGAGAGCTCTAGTGCTGTTGTGTCTCTCTGCCTCTCTGGAGATCTCTTTTAAATACAAGGAGCTCTCTCTTAAATACAGGGAATGAATATGTTGACCTAGAGGCAGTATAACTCTGTGTGTGCAAGAACCAGGGGCTGTAAAAGCAAAATTCAATGGGAATGACATGTTTATTGCATCTGGTATGCTGTCAAATACATATCATGGATGGACTCAGTAAAGAATAATGATTTATCATTATTATTTTTATTGTTTATGGATTATTTTAGATTATTAGAAACTTTTCGTGACAAGATTTTGGAAATGTTGAAAACAGAGGAAATGATTTGGATTTAAGTCAGAAGTGATTGATGATGTGATTACATTTTTTCTTTACTGTGCCATGACTAGCTTAAATTAAGTGCATTATAGTGAGAATAAGATCGTATATGTAAAGTATAAATTTGGAGGGTAAATAGCATAATGGTTATGCAGAGGCTGTCATGCCTGAGGCTCCAAAGCCCCAGGTTCAATTCCTCACACCACCATAAGCTAGAGCTGAGCAAAGCTCTGGTAAAAAAAAAAAAAAAAAAAAAAATCATTAAAGTATAAATGAATTTCAGTGGCTGTGACTCCTAGTATCTTAGCTACATCATTAAGGTTCAGCATATTAAGCTGAAATTGTGACAGTTTGTAATGAAATCAACAAAGTTCTTTTTTTTTTTATTTTTTATTTTTTCAGAGACAGAAGGAGAGAGGGAAAAGCACTACAATACTTTCCCAAACGTGGTTCAGACTCATCTCTGTGTGTTTGTTTTTGCTTCCCAGTTTTTTGTTTTTAAGGGTTTTTATTAGTGATTTAATAATTATTGACGAGACTGTGGGATAAGAGAGGTAGAATTCCAGATAGTTCCCACCACCAGAGTTCTGGATCCCACCCCTCCATTGAAAGTTTCTGTATTCTTTATCCTTCTGGGAGTATGAACCAAAGGTCTTTATGGAGTGCAGAAGGCAGGAAGTCTGGCTTTCATAATTGCTTCTCCACTGGACATGGATCTTAGCAGGTGGATCCATAACCCCAGCCCGTTTCTATCTTTCCCTAGTGTGGTAGGGCTCTGGGGAGGTGAGGTTCCAGGATGCATTGGTGAGGTCATCTGCCCAGAGAAGTTAGGTTGGCATCATGGTTGCATCTGCAACTTGCTGACTGAAAGGCTATTAAGATGTAAAGCAGAAGAGTGAACAAAATAGGAAAGATAAGGCAGCACAATTTGTGCTGAATTGGCTTGCCAGAATAGCCAGTTTTTTTTTTCTACCTCCCCCATAAAACTTGCCAATTGGTGCTGACTGGAAGCTTGTTTTGAAAATGGTTTAGCAGGACCAGGCAGTGGTGCATACAGTAGAGCGCACACATTACCATGCACATGGGCCCTGGTTCGAGCCTCATACCAACACATAAAGGGTGAAGCTTCAAGAGTGGTAAAACAGTGCTATAGATGTCACTCTTTCTCTCCACCTCCCTCTTCCCCCTTACTTTCTGTCTCTAGCAAGAAGAAAATGTTTAACCTGTGCTGATTCTCAAAACTGTAAATTCCATTTGTACTTGATTCCTATAATAATAGGGGTTTTTTTACATACCTGTAAAAACATGACTATCTTAATATTTTATTAGTTTTTTTGAAAACTTTAATTCTCTTAGAAAAAGTTGGTAAAGATGAGTTACTAGGTGAAAAAAATAAGAAGAAAAATATTCTGAAGACCAGCATTAGTGCCAGATGGTGGTGTACCTGATTGAGCACATGTTACAATGTGCATGGACCTGGGTTCAAGCTCCTGGTCCCCACCTGCAGGTGTCTCTTTGTGTCTCTCCCTCTCTATTACCCCATTCCCTCTCGATTTCTGGCTGCCTCTATCAAATAAATAATGATAATTTAAAAAAAAAAAAGACCAACACAGAATTTTTTTTTTTTTGGACACCAGGGCTTCAACAGAAGCCTTGTGTGATTCCACTGTTGCCAGCAGACTCTTTTTTCAGATAAAAAAAAAAAAATGAGAGGGAGTCGGGCGGTAGCACAGCGGGTTAAGCGCAGGTGGCGCTAAGCACCAGGACCAGTGTAAGGATCCTGGTTCGAGCCCCCGGCTCCCCACCTGCAGGGGAATCGCTTCACAAGCGGTGAAACAGGACTGCAGGTGTCTATCTTTCTCTCCCTTTCTTTGTCTTCCCCTCCTCTCTCCATTTCTCTCTGTCCTATCCAACAACAACGACAACTACAACAATAAAACAACAAGGGCAACAAAAGGGAATGAATAAATAAATATTTTTTAAAAAAGGTTTAAAAAAAAATGAGAGAGAGAAGGTTAAGAGTCCCACTCTACTGTTCCTGATGTTTTCCCTTTACACTGTGCTCCCGTGTGGTGCCTGGGGCTGAACGGAGAGTCCTCGCACATGGTACAGTGTCTGCTGTACTGAGTGAGCTGCCTCCAGGTCCCCGCATCTACAAGTTATGCTTTCAGATTCCTCAAATAGTTTTTTATCTTCCGCTTTGAAAGAAATTGAAGTGGGGCATCATGATTTATATCAATACTATACATAATTTATAATACTGGGCAAATTGATAAATGAGTTATGTGCCCATAAAGTGATGATACCCAGAGAGAAGATACATGTTCTATATTAAAATAATATCAAATTAATGTACATTTATGTGTCATGTTCATCAACGTATTAGACTTTAACTGACTTTTCTCTTTTTTTTTTAATTAACCCCTTGATTCTTAATACTTATACAGTCAGAAAGAAGTATGAAGTGTGAAGATGGCAAAATTTGAAGAAGTGTAGTTGAAAGTTACGTTATAATAAAACATCTGTTCTATATAAATACCAGAAACTGAAAGCACAAGTTCCCTATACTGTCTGAAACTTTTTTTTTTTTTTTTTGGCCAGAGCCCTGCTCAACTCTGGTTTTTGGGGATTGAACCTGGGACTTTGGAGCCTCAGGCATAAGTCTCTTTGCATAAACATTATGCTATCTACCTCTGCCATGTCTGAAACTTTTTGTGTTTTGCTATTATTTCTGTTTTGCCAGTCTAGGCTTCTCTAACTATGTGCAGTTTAGAAGAACTAACACTAACTATGTAGTCACCATTTTTATCTATGGCTTTCTTTTTCTTTATTTTTATTTTTATAGGTATTTAAGTGGACAGGAGATAATATGTTTTTTATCAAAGGAGACATGGACTCACTGGCTTTTGGTGGTGGAGGGTAAGTGTCAGACATTTTACCATGAAATTTTAAAACTTAATTTGCTTGTTTGTCTAAAACCATTTATCTCTGGAAAGTTTTGACATTAGAATCCTGATTTGTGTATATATATATTTGCTAACAATACACGGCACTTTTACGAGAAGGTTTGCTTAAATACAGTATTTTAAACTGTTGGTAGAGTATTTATTTATTTTAAAATGTTATTTATTTCCCTTCTGACCAAAACACATCTTCTTAAAGTATGCAGCTCCACAGTATTTGAAAGACAAATACATCTAAAAATCTTAGATGGTGATACTTCCCCCAGTGTCCGAAAAAGGTCACAATCATATTTACATTATTCTGCCCTTGGTACTACTGGGATTAATTTTTAAGCATATATATTTTTAATCTTTATTTATTGGATAGAGGCAGCCAGAAATCAAGAGGGGAGGGGGTGATAGAGAGGAAGAGAGACAGAGAGAGACACCTGCAGCACTGCTTCACTACTCACAAAGCTTTCCCCCTGCAGGTGGGGACCCGGGAGGGTTTGAACCCGGGTCCTTGCGCATTGTAATACATGTGCTCAACCAGGTGCACCACCACCCAGCCCCTGGGATTAATATTTCACACAATGATAAAAACTGGTTTTTTCCCTGAAAAAAAGATATTTCGTGACAACCATCCCCTTTTTGTGCTCATTTTCTTGTTTGTTTTGTTTTCAGTAGTATAGTTTGAGTCAGGCACTGGGTAGTCATACTTGTTGTGGCTTTTTTGGCATAACAAGCTCTAAGAGGAACTTTGCTTTTTTAAAAATTTTTTTATTTATTATTTTTTTTTATTCTGGTTTTCAACTATAGTATCTAGAGATAGCTTGCTCTACAACTTCCTAACCTATACTTTTTTCTTTATTTTTATTGCCACCAGGCTTATCACTCTATGGCCTTTTTTGTTTGTTTGTTTTTTCCTATATTGTTTGATAGGACAGAGAGAAATTGAGAAAAAATTGTGAGGTAGAGAGGGAAAGAGAAAGAGAGACATGCAGACCTACTTCACCACCCATAAAGCATTCCCATTGCAGGTGGGGAGCAAGGGCTCGAACCCAGGTCCTGGATGCACCAACACCCAGCCTGCTATACTTTTCTAATAATGTATAGTGAGGATCAGTTCCTTTTCGTTGGCCTCTCTTTCTCTCTGTCCTTCAGATTCAGATGTAATATTTCCTCAATAATTTCCCCAAATTATAAAAATAGTGTTAGCTTCTTACAGTTAGTGATACATGAATAGTAATTTAGTCAGGTCACAGAATCTTATTAACACGTAATAATATCATGCTGTTTAAACAGATTTTTCTCAAAGTATCTATAGAAAGGTATTTGGGAAAGATGATTTATTTGACTAAAACTAACCATGGCTACTATAGCCTTCTCTGACGGATACAGCCAAGCAATTAAAAACACGTTAGTCTTTTTAAACATGTTATTTTTAATTGTTGAGATCAGCATATACTGTTTTTGTGTTCCAGTTACACCTGGTTTCTGGTATGTGGGACCAGTCATTCAGCCGTAAACCAAAAAGGCTTGCATTTCATTCATTTAAACCATCTTAGAAGGCCTCTCAAGCAAGTGACTTTATAATTTCTATCTATTAAGGGTGTCTTGGCAAATGCTAGAAGAAGAAGAAGGGTGTCTTGACTCTCTGAAAATAATATCCACAACATCATTAGATGTCTTCCAAAACTGAATTTTGCTAATACAACATGATTGTAGGAAGTCAGCTTAACTGTTGTGTCAGGTAATATGCAGGCAGGTTCACTGTCTTGAAAGATATCTACAGACTCAGGAAATGGGAGTTACAGGGGCTTGATATTCCAGAGTTTCAAACAGGTACCCTAAGAGGTAAAATCATGCTCTGGTAGACTGAGTGAATGTGGAACTTGGAATTAGATCAACCTGATTCAGATTTAGTTTCAGTGTATGTTCCCTGTAAGGCCTTAAGCGATCTCCTCTCCATAACAATTTTAAACCCTGCTCAGTTGTAACTTAATGATTAAAGGCTTGTGACTAGGCAGATAGCTGAACTGGTGGAGCATGGGGTGCACATGCCTGAGGGACCCAGTTTGAGACCTGGTACACAGTGTACTGAAATGATTCTGCTCTAACCTTCCTCTCCCTCTCCCTCTCTCTCTCCCTCTCTCTCTCCATTTCCCTCTCTTTTTCTCTCTCCCTCTATGTGAAACTCTAATATGAAATATTTAAAAATAAATAGATATTAATTTCATAATATTAGCCTCCATATTTTGTTTAAATGACATAATGTTAAATATATTAACCCAAAGGAAAAAAAATCTATAAACCAGGTAGAGAATAATAAGAGTAGTAGCAGTCTCAAAAGATAACCTATATAAAGTTAATTTTAGAGGATTCATTGTATTCCTTGATGAGTATAACAAAGGTGGTTTTATAATGGGATATGAAACAAAACAAAATAAAATTGCCTTTTTCCAATATGGAAAAAAGAGTAGGCATTGGTAAATGCTAATGGTTTTAGAATCATAAGATGTACTGAGATATCTCACTTAGATTACCTTACAACCTCTGTGCTTACATTGCAATTTGAGGCATCAGTATGAAAGGTTGTTGTTAAAAACTCTTTTATTTATGTGTTGTAGAGGAGAATTTGCCCTCTGGCTTGATGGAGACCTCTACCATGGAAGAAGCCATTCTTGTAAAACGTTTGGAAATCATACACTGTCTAAGAAGGAAGATTTCTTTATCCAAGACATTGAAATCTGGGCTTTTGAATAAATATAATACTGTTATAGCAGGATACTGGCCCAAACCTGACATGGACAAGCATTGTTTGAAAAAGTTCAAGAAGCAATACAATGTAACATGTCACTTGTGCTTTAAAATTAGTCCACATCACCTCTTCGTACAGTTCTAATTTTGGAGTTTTATTTTTTCAAATCATGTTTCTGTCCCAGAGTTCTTGAGGCTTAAAAGATGGTGTTGGGTCCATGTAACAATATCTACGATCCATGTTCCTTCAGTCTTCTTATATGATGGTGCTCTTTTGTTGAATTTTTGGTTTGTTGTTGTTTTTTTTTTTTTTTAAAAAAAAACTATATTAATTGTTTTACTGGGACAGTTTAATTGGGGGATTTAGGGGATGAAGACTAGATACAGCCAGCCATAAGACTGGTACAGGTGATTCAAAGACTTTGTAATGGAGAGGGAGAGAACACATGCCAAATGATGCTTACTTCATTGACCACTGACTTCGAGTTTGAATTCATACTACAATATTATCTTTATTCATTGTTCTGATAGTCTCAATTCACTTTAATGATGAATTTTAGTAGCATTCTGGTTGTCATAGACCACAGTGCACAGAATATGCAGGTTTGGGCATATGCTTTCATAATTATCTGATGGACAAAGGAGGATGAGAACTCGATGATTCTACTGTGTTTAACACATCAAGCAAGAAAACATAATATTTACATATTTGTAGCTTAGCAAGACGTTATCATTAAGTACAAAAACTGAAACATGCATATTTTTTCAACTTATTGTGTCAGATATACTATTTCACAGTTCATTTGTTTTAGCCGTTTTGCATACCATCTTTCCAAATATAGGTTCCTGTTTAAAAGAAAAAATAAGTTGTGATTTTTCCAAGTGGTATATATTATTACTTCCATTAGCATTTGCTCTTAATAAAAGGGCAGAGATTATAGTACACAATATTGTAACTCAGTAGACTTGTTGAATATGCAAACATACTGTCTGGTGACTTCAAAAAAAAGATAGAATATACAAGTAGTTCTTATCCTCTTTTGTAGGATATCAATAATAAGCCATTTGGCAGTAAATCATCAGTTAATTTCAAAGCTTCATGTTATGCAAAAAAAAAAAATCCTGCTGTTAAACGTGTGACAGTGACACTTTGTGCTGAACTTTCAGCTATTCCAGATAAATGTTGTATATTATCTTGTAAATTAATGTGTAAAAGTAGTTTTGTTCCTATAGAAAGTGTTGATTGCCAAGTTGCTGATAGCACTTTAAATGATTATAAAAAATGAAATTATAAGCCAAATATGTTGGCTTAGGTAGTTTTAGTTCTATAACACTTGAATATATTTAGAACTTTTGAAAGTCTAAATAATTATCTAAAGAAAAATATAATGCTAATAGAAAAGAAAATCTGATGTTCTATTTAATATGCTATTGCTGAATATAAATAGAAATGCAGGGCATCATTTCTTTTATCTATCTCAAGCTTTCATTATAAGTTAGAAACAGACTATAGATTAAATGTTTACAATACAGGGATTTGTAAATATAACAGTTCTCCCCTGGGTCTTCCACAGCAGTATTATTGTTTTTGTGGAGTTGACTAATTATTAAAAGTAAATAAATAATCCTGTATTGGATTTTAGTTACAATAAGATCAAAGTGTGGTGTATACTAAATAAAATTAAATATATAAATATAAATTTGAGTTTGGGTTTACTTAATATTACTTTCATATTTCAGAGCTCGGGTATTAAGATTACTGTTACTTGTATTTAAAAAAATGCTTCTAGTGGCCTTTGTGTTGGTTGTCAGAATGGTGTAAACGTGTTCAAGCAGAGGGAACACCACAGTTTTAAACACAGGGAAGTCATTAAAGGCACCTGGCAGATGAAGAAGTGCATTTGAAAAGAAAAGTTGAAGCACAACTAGAGCAACACCTAAGAATGAGTCTGTCACTTTAAGATCCAGATAATCATTTTTAATTAAGCAGTTGAGAAAGACAATGTGTTTATTGATAAAAGGGTCTGTCTATATGAAGGAATATATCAAAACCAAGAGACTTCTTTTTTTTAAGATTTAGTATTTTTTAAAATTTTTTATTATATTTATTTTCCCTTTTGTTGCCCTTGTTGTTTAACAATGTTGTGGTTATTATTGTTGTTGTCATTGATGGACAGGACAGAGGGAAATAGAGAGGAGGGAGAGAAAGATAGACACCTGCAGACCTGCTTCACTGCTTGTGAAGCGACTCCTCCTCGGGGGCTCAAACTGGGATCCTTAAGCCGGTCCTTGTGCTCTGCGCCATGTAACCCACTGAGCCACCGCCCGACTCCCGCAAGATATAATAATTTTTATGAATGAAAGGCCTGTACATCAGGCAGCTTTGGCTCATGTTGATAAGAGGACTTGAACCTGGGACTTCTGGAGCCTCAGTTATACAATTCCTGTGTTTTAACACATGGAGCTGTTACCTTGTTGTTTTCTAACTATTATTTTTTAAAATATGAGTGCAGCACAATAGTCTTTTCAAAAAATGAATCAAGTGGGTGGGTATCTGTATGAAACTGAGTGCATTTTACACAAAAAGTAACTACCGTTTATAGAGCTAAATGTGAAAGGCAAAGCAATAAAGCTTTCAGTTTAAACAATTTAGATCTTAAGATTGGAATGTTTTAACCATTAACTCTTAAAACAGGAAGAGGCAGTCCACAAGGTAAAGTTTTTGTAACAGCCCTAATGATGATCTCATATATACATACAAATAAAAAAATGTTCAGTAAAAGGAATGGCAGAAGTCTTGCAATTTCTAGGAGTATTAAAATAGCCAATAAGAGAAATTTTTAAAGGTTACATAAAGTGGAAAGCTTTGGAAAACTTGTGCAAGATGTATGAATCTAAACCTTTAAGGGCCAGGTGGTGGTGTACCTGGTCAAGCACACGTGTTACAATAAGCAAGGACCTGGGTTCGAGCTCCCAGTCCCCACCTGCAGAGGGAAAGCTTTGTGAAAGCTTTGTGAAGCAATGTTGCTCTGTCTCTCTCCCTCTCTGTCCTTCCCTCCTTCCCTTTCGCTTTCTGGTTGTCTGTATCCAATAAATAAAGATAAAGTAAAAACTTAAAAAAAATAGTACAAGAACAGGAAATACAAGGAAACACCTTTTATCCTTGTGTTGCATCTCTAGGTTTTGACCTAGAGATTTTGCTGTTGGGGTAGAAATGTACATCTTTCGTGAAATTCTATTTAGTAAATATTGGTAATGAATTTAAAATACATGAAAATGTAAAAACTCTTCATCAAGAAGATATTGGAACTTTCAGTTTGAAAGAATCATACAGGAAAAGCAAGCTAATCCACTCCTGTTTAACTCATATTTCATTTAAACCTAACGCCTAACTGTAACAGTCTTAATTATTATAAATGTCCATTGTTTTGACATGAGTTTCTGGTTTTCACATCCGAGTGCTAAATACCACTTGAGTACTTCTGCATTGAATTTAGTTGTAAATCTAATGGAGAAACACAGGTGACAGATTAGTGTCAGCTTTTTCGTGATCATACTAGACTATGCTTTTTGTTTTTCCCGACTTTTTACTAATTTTTGACCCTCAGACATTTCATAAGAATTGTTAAAAGTGTGAAGTAAGTAAAGGGCCTCAGTTCCATTCTGCTTCATTGCAGAATTCTCTGCACCTCTAGCTCTTGGGCACCAATAGCAGTAGAAGCAGAATGACTCAGCTTTTCAGAAAAAATCAACTTCTCCAAAAAGCAATCCAAAGACAAGTGATTCTGACTTTCTCACTTCAGCTTTAACTTTCATTCTGAAGGTAACTGCCAATGCCTTTTAGCTCTAAAATCACCAGAAATGTCTGCTTAATATGATTTGCTCAAATTACACAGAAGAAAAATACCTACTAAATCCCATGCCCACAGATAAATTTAAACACCTTATTTGAAAGATTATGTGTTCCTATTTTGTAAGTGATGTAATGATATCAAAAACTACAAACTTTGGGGCTAGGTGGGTGGCGCACCTGGTTGAGCGCACATGTTATAATGTGCAAGGGCCCAACTTCGAGCCCCCAGTTCCTACCTGCGAGGGGAAGGCTCTGCTAGTGGTGAACCAGGTCTGTAGGTGTCTCTCTGTCTCTCCATCTCTACCTTCCCCTACACCCCCCCCCCAATTTCAGGCTGTCTCTAGCCACTAAAGATAATTTAAAAAAAAAAAAAAAACTACAAACTTCTTAGAGAATTTTTAGTTTTGCCAAGCCAATGAAATTATTTTTTTCCCTAAAAGTCAGCACAGTGCAATGTTGTACTGATACTTACCTAAAGTCAACATTCTTCATATATTTAAAAATATCCATGATTTATACAACAAATAGCTAATAAACACATTTTCTTGAAAAGGTAAGTGACATTTCAAATATTTATGCTACTAGGTACCAATAATACTAAACTTTCTAAAATGCCTTCTCAGACATTGTCAGACATCCTCAGAAAAAGCGCCACAAAGGCATTTATGTTTTTTAAAAAAAATGTTTAAAATGTCCTATTTTATTTTAAAGAAGTCTGCATGTTGATTTCGGCTACATTAGTACTTATCCCGAAGACAGCAGTGAACCCAATGAAGCAGGTACCGTTGAAGGTTTACTCAAAGCAGCGTGATCACAACATGGTCGTCACGGCCTTGCCACAGCATCTCCCCTTCAAAGTCCACCAATCCGTGTTTCCTGGCACGCATCAGGATGCCCACAACTTTATCTGAAATACGCACGTATCTGTCAAAGAGGTCTCCGAAAGTAACTTGGATCTTGCCATCACGTCGGTGGCGAGCCATTGTACGAATGACAAAGCACAAGTCCATGATTTCCCTGTAGATGTGCTCCTCAGCTCGTTTGGCTCTCTCGGCAGTTTTGGTACCCTCTTTGGGGCGCCCGTAGCCCTCGTCACCTTTGTGAAGACGGGTGGCCATGGCCAGCTGGTAATCAAATTCTTCACTGAAAGGATTGAGCTGCTGGGATTGTATGTGCTCATCTGCCCACTGTTGCCACCTCCCTTTCAGGCTGTCCACTTGGCTGCATTTCTGTTGGGCCTTGCAGTTGAGTTTCTCTGTGAATCTGTGTGCTCTAAAGAAGAAAAGGGACAAAGAGAGACATTTTTAATAAACACAGTGTTTTCTCTTTGTAGTTCCAGTACCAGTACGTGTTTGTCTTGATGGAAGTATGTCAGGTTTTTTTTTTTCTTATTTTTATTACTGGATAGAGACAGAATTTGAGAGAGGAAGAGATAGTGAAGGAAAGAGACACCTACAAGCCTTGCTTCACCACATGTGAAGCTTCCCCCTGCAGGTGGGGACCAGTCTTTTTTTTCTTATAAAAGAGGAACTATGGCTGGGAGATAATTCGCTTTGGTAGCATTCATACTTTACCAGGTTTGAGGGCCCAGACTGAAGTCCCCAGCCATCACCTGAGATCCCCAGGCAAAGCAGATACTTCATAAGTAGCAGAGGGTTGCTGTTGTGTTTCTGCCTCTTTATCCCTCTCTTGTCTCTTGCTCTCTACTGAGACAAAACACAAAGATTCTCTACAGGGATAGAAAGAGTTCTGCAGGTACCAAGCCAGAGCAGAGCAGTGCCCAGGCCAAAAAAAAAAAAAAAAAAAAATCATTAAAGAAACAAAGGGTGGGGTTAAATAGCATAATGGTAATGGTAATGCAAAGAGACTCTCATGCCTGAGACTCCAAGGTCCCCGTTTAATCCCCTGTACCACCATAAGCCATAGCTGAACAGTGTTTGGGGGGGAAAGATTGTTACACAGTCCCCTCCCGCATTTGTCTATGACTTCTAGATTATTTTCTTTGTGAATACCAGTAAGTGTTAAGACAATACAGTAACTGTAAGACAATATTAATCTATTTCAAAGGGTGGGGGGGGGGGACTTCACAAAGGGAATGCATGCATCTTGAATTCACTTAATAGTGAAATTTTTAAAAACAAGAATTATCTGTGTGTTAGGGAGAAGCCATCTTTTCCGGGATCTCTGAAACTACCCAAAAGAAAGCTTATACAATGTAAATAAAAGTCTCACAAATGAAACATGTTTCCTTCTCAACATTAAGTGACCTCATGCCTGGAAGCATTGGAATTAGAGATAATACAAAGCAATGTTGTATTCTCTCTCTCTTGTCAATGATATGCTTCATCTAAATAGCCTCCTCCTACCCAAACGCCCACAGTTAACTGCTAAACCCAGGAAAGGGTTCAGTCTGGGTCCTTCTTGCTATTTAATGTCACTTCTCAAAATCTTGTTTTCCAAATGCAGGGAAACAGATGTGGATAGGGAGGCACATGTGCATGTATGAGCATTGCTTTAAAAAACTAGCATCTTGGGGGCCGGGCAGTAGCGCACTGGGTTAAGCGCACATAGTACAAAAAACTGGCATCCACTAGATGGCAGACTTCCACTAATTTCTATAATTCATGTATTAAATCCTTTGCTGCAGTCTGCAATAGAATTCAATCTGGGAATACACCGTTGCACATAACAGTGCTATTCTCTGTTGTTATGTGGACAAGAGCATATTTTAAAGCTGATGGGGGCGGGGATAAAGCTTCCAAAAGCTGCCTACACAATTACTGTAGGTACTGAAACTAGACATTGTGTTGCAGTGACATGGAACAGATTTCTTTGAGTCCTCAGGCCCTAGCCGCCACCGGTCACTCCATAGACCTCACCTATTCAACTTCTAAAAGGACAGAAAACACCTTGTCCCTTAGGAGTCTTCAAAACAAGCCCAAGCAATTCCTAAAGTTCATATCAGATTTGACAGTGAGATAGCCTATTAGAGGAAAAGCATAAGCCACCTCAGAATAAAGTGAAGAGAAAAGCATAATTCCCTAACTCACACTGTGTGTATTCTGAACACCAAGTATGCCTTTGATCAATAGTATAAAACATAATATATGCTATTAAGGAGTTGGCATGAGTTGGATGGTGGTACACCTACTTGAGAATTCTCATCACAAAGAATTTTAAAAAATATTTATTTTGGGAAGTTGGGCAGTAGCGCAGCGGGTTAAGCACACTTGGTGCAAAGCACAGGGGTCCGGCTTCAGGATCCCAGTTCGAGCCCCAGCTCCCCACCTGCAGTGGAGTTGCTTCACAGGCGGTGAAGCAGGTCTGCAGGTGTCTGTCTCTCTGTCTTCCCCTCCTCCATTTCTCTCTCTCATATCTAACAATGACAACATCAATATCAACAATAACTACAACAACAATAAAAAGGGTGACAAAAGGGAAAATAAATATAAAAAATATGTTGACACCTAAGTGGCAGATGATTTTTCAAAATCATCTTTCATACTGATTTTCCAATTTAAACAAACTTGACCATGGAAACAACTTGACCTATTAAAGCACTAATCTGCAAGCCTGAGCCCAAGTGGAGACTCACAGACACCGAGCTCCAGCAACAACCCTGGAAGATAAGTAATAGTAAATAATAATTCATTTTATTTAAAAATGTATTTATTACTAGATAGAGATAGAAATTGAGATAGGAGAGGGAGATAGTGGAGGAAAGAGGCATCTATCCCTCATTACAGAGGTAGAGCATTGATGCAAAGACTAGTATTCCTCACCTATAGATTGAACTTTGTTAATAGTACAACCTGAGTGTTGGGTTCAAAAGAGAGAGGAAAATAAAATAGTATAGTCCCTTGACCCAAAGGTCAATGACTAACTTGATCAATACTCTTTTAGCCCAAGGACATGCCTTGCCCCAAAGCTCCTCAATGGTCAAGCTTTGAGATTCTCCCCTGCTCTCCAGGATGTCCTGGAAACTGGCTAGGGCTCCATGGCAGTATAAAGAGCCCAAGGTGGCATTCACTTACTGGGAGGGTAAGGGGCGTTTGATTCGAGTTGCAGTCACCTGCTCTCCCTCCTGCTCAGCTCTCTCCTCCGTCTCCCCTCCATAGCCGCTGTCCTCTGTGTCTATGCTGTCACTCCTCCACTTGGGCTCATCCTGTTCCATTTCTTTCCAGCCTTTAGTCAACTCAGACACCAGGTTGGCACATTTTCTCCTCCGTATTGGGGAGTGACAGCCATGAAGGATTCGGTCAATGTCATTCTCGGGCTGCCTGGGTTCAGGTGTGCCACCATCCTTCTCATATCTGTTGCTGAGGTGACTCACATCGCCTCCTTTCTCGTAAGCCTTGCTGAAAACAGTTTTGGTCACTTCTTTCCTTTTTATATGGGAGATTTCAGTGCATTCCTCTGAACTTTGGCCACCTCCACACCCTTCTGGCTTTTGGGAGGAAGACTTTGGGATAGTCTCAACTTTCTGGTGGGTCTTAGGTTGTAGCACTGGTTTCGGAGCTTGGCGTGGTTCCTGGGTCCCCCCTGGTAGCCAACCTGCAGGTTCTTGGGCCTGCTTGATGTTGTTCTCATTTGCCCACTGCTGCCAGCCTCGGGCCAAGTTGATAACCAGAGTGGCTGTACGAATCTTCTGGAGTGCTCTCTTGGCGGGTACCTGCTCTCTTTCCTTTTCTCCTGGAGCCATGCTACTGTCTTGTTCCTGCTGATAGCTGACCACTGGCTAAGGTGCCTGTGGACCCATAGAGTGCCTGGGATTTAAATAGAAGCAGGGAATGGGGTGTGAGGGGTGCTCGGTGACCGTGGAAACTATGTTAAGCATTTCTTGCCAAGATACTGTGGTGTTCTTTTTTTAAACCCTGACACCCGGACAGCTCCTGTTTCACCATAGCAGAAGATGGTAAAGGGCAGTGATAGTCTCACTCTCTTTCTTCTCCAAATTCCAGAATAGAAATTACTAGATCTGGTCATGTGTTCTGCCTTAGGTGTTTCTTGACCTTAAAATATGAGCCTAACATTTATAGGGGCATAAAGTATGTATACAGGTTGTGCTAGGAACATTGTAAGTTTTTCCCTCTTAAAGTCTTTAACAGCTCTCAAGAGAATTCTTATTTAGTCCTACTTTCTAGCTGAGCACAACAATATCCAACTTTCTATAGTTAGTAATGTCTGAGATGAAATTCAAACTCAGATCTGCATGTGTCAGAATATATACCATTTTCCAAACTATGTATCAAAGATCTTATGTTTCTGTTTCATTTTATCTTTAGTGTCAGTTAATACAGACATCAAAAAGTATCTAATTCAACTTTCATTTTTTTTCAGTTTGGGCCTGGGGGGCAGGCAGTGGTGCATCCGGTTAACTGAATATAGTACTAAGTGCAAGGACCCAGGTTCTAGCCCCCAGATCCCCAACTGCAAGGGGGATGCTTCACAAGCATTGACCCAGACTACAAGTGTCTCTTTCTCTTTCCCTCTCTATTGCCCCCTGCTCTTTCAATTTCTTTCTCTCTCTCTCTCCCTCTCTCTCTCTCTCCTCTCTCCCTTTCTCTTTCTCTCTCTCCCTTTCTCTCTCTCTCTCCTCTCTCCCTTTCTCTCTCTCTCTCCTCTCTCCCTTTCTCTCCCTTTCTCTTTCTCTCTCTCCCTTTCTCTCCCTTTCTCTTTCTCTCTCTCCCTTTCTCTCCCTTTCTCTCTCTCTCCTCTCTCCCTTTCTCTCCCTTTCTCTTTCTCTCTCTCCCTTTCTCTCCCTTTCTCTTTCTCTCTCTCTCCCTTTCTCTCTCTCTCTCTCCTCTCTCCCTTTCTCTCCCTTTCTCTTTCTCTCTCTCCCTTTCTCTCCCTTTCTCTCTCTCTTCTCTCCTCCTCTCTCTCTTCTCTCCCTTTCTCTTTCTCTCTCTCCCTTTCTCTTTCTCTCCCCCCTCCTCTCTTTTGCCTCCAGGGTTATTGCTGGGGCTCCGGTGCCTGCACCATGAGACTACTTACTTGTTACTGCTTACTGCTTACTGCTCCTGGAGACTACTTACTTGTTCCCCCTTTCATTGCTCTTGTTGTTTTAACGTTGTTGTGGTTATTATTGTTGTTGTTGTTATTGATGTAGTTGTTGCCAGATATGACAGAGAGAAATGGAGAGAGAAGGGGAAGACAGAGAGGGGAAAAGAAAGATAGACACTGTGAAGCAACCTCCACCACGCCCCTGCAGGTGGGAAAGCTGGGGGCTCAAACCAGGATCCTTACACTGGTCCTTGTACTTTGCGCCATGTGCACTTAACCCACTGTGCTACTGCCCAACCCCCCCCTTAAGAATATATTTTAATTGTTTTACTTTTTTTTAATTTTTATTTTTTATTTTTTATTTAAGAAAGGATTAATTAACAAAACCATAGGGTAGGAGGGGTACAATTCCAAACAATTCCCACCACCCAATCTCCATATCCCACCCCCTCCCCTGATAGCTTTCCCATTCTCTATCCCTCTGGGAGCATGGACCCAAGGTCATTGTGGGTTGCAGAAGGTAGAAGGTCTGGCTTCTGTAATTGCTTCCCCACTGAACATGGGTGTTGACTGGTCAGTCCATACTCCCAGTCTGCCTCTCTCTTTCCCTAGTAGGGTGGGTCTCTGGGGAAGCGGAGCTCCAGGACATATTGGTGGGGTCTTCAGTCCAGGGAAGCCTGGCCGGCATCCTGATGACATCTGGAACCTGGTGACTGAAAAGAGTTAACATAGGAAGCCAAACAAATTGTTGAGCAATCATGGACCCAAAGCCTGGAATAGTGGAGAGGAAGTGTTAGGGGGGTATTCACTGCAAACTCTAGTGTACTTCTACTTTCAGGTATATATTTTGCAGTAGTTTATGGATACGTGTGAACATATGCTCTCTCTCACAGAAACTGGTGTATATCTAGGTTTTGGGACTTTGTTAGAAAGTGAACCACCTGAGATGGAATTAGAGTATACTATGAAAGGAAAGGTCTCACCCGAGTAATGAAGCTGAAGGGTTGTCATTCCACACGTGAAGTCTCTGGACACAGTCTGAGCTGAAGCATGTTGAGGTGGCAATCGTTGTGTTGGTTAGGTTGTGATCTGTGATTGGCAGATGCAATATTATTTGGTACGGATTGGGAGAGGCATACGGGAAGGTGGGCCCTATCCAAGGGTTCCAGGACTGGGGGAAGTAGAGGCTCTATAGTGGAGATGTGAGGTTCCTGCTGTCTTAGGGTTCAAAAAGACAATCAATAGTTAATGTTATCATCACATTATTAACCAGAGCACAGATCAGTTCTGGTTTCTGGTGGGGTGGGGGATTGAAACTAGGACTTCAGAGCCTCAGGCATGAGAGTCTCTTTGCATAACTTTTATACTGTCTATCCCCACCCTTTCTCTCTGTTTCTATCCAATAAAATGGAAAAAAGAAATGGCCACCAGCAGCAGTGGATTCATAGTGCTGGCACTGAGCCCCAGAGATAAACATAGAGCAAATAAACAAACAAACAAAACTTGGGTTCATGTAAGGGGCAAGCAAGGACCCTGTAGTTAAAAATTACTGATGAGTCCTGAAATTAATGCAGCCTACAATGTTCCTAGCCATGACCACAGATGCAAGCTCAGACCTACAGGGATACAGAGGTTACATAGGCTCCTGTACTGAATATGGGCCCCAGATCAAATCGATGGGGTTTACAGTTAACAATATTTATATACTTTTCCCATATTTGGGAGCTAATCTCTTCCCTAATCTAGATTTCTAGCCCTTTTTCCAGCCATGACATCATCTCCCCAGACAATAACTTGGGTCCACCTGCATATCAGATGTTAAGCTCAGGCAAAAACTAACAAAGTCATGAGCCCTTTGGAATATACCTAAAATAGGCCTACTAGCTATTTCCAAAACAGAGACCCCAAACCTCCATCTGTAATATTCCAGTCTTTAGGTTCATGATTAAATCAACAATTTGTATGGCTTTATATGTTCACTTTTTTTCAGCCACTAGGTCCCAGATGTTACCATGATGCCAACTGCATTTCCCTGGAGAGATGAGCCCACCAATGTGGCCTGGAGCCCTGCTTCCTCAGAGCCCTGACCCACTAGGGAAAGAGAGAGACAGGCTGGGAGTATGGATAGACCTGCCCATGCCCATGTTCATCGGAGAATCAATTACAGAAGCCAGACCTTCCACTTTTTGCACCTCATAATGACCCTGGGTCCATACTCCCAGGGGGATAAAGAATAGGAAAGCTATCAGGGAATATGGCGGGATACAGAACTCTGGTAGTGGGAATTGCACCCCTCTTATCCTATATTCTTATCAGCATTTCCATTTTATAAGTAAATAAATTAAAATTAAAAAAATAACTAAATAGGGGCCAGGTGGTGGAATACTGGTTAAGTGCACATAGTACTACACACAAGGATATGCACAGCCCCTGCCTCCCCACCTGCAGGAGGGACACTTCAGGAGAGGTGAAGTAGGTCTGTAGGTGTCTGTTTTCTCTCCCCTCTCTCTCCCGCTCTTCTTTCAATTTCACTCTGTCCTAGTGAATGAAAAATAAGGGGGGACTCCAAAATTAGGTACTTAGCCCCAGCAACTAGAGGCAAGCAAACAAATAAAATACTACATAAATGAATGCCACTTGAAGCAACCTCCAGCACTGCTTCTTTTTTAGTTGTCTCTAATTCGTCCTCGATCTTGCTAATTCTGTCTTCAGCCTTATTTATTCTGTTCTCTCTCCCCTCTACTGTTTTCTGGAATTTGTCTGTTTTGTTACCCTGTTCTGATACTGTTTTGGCTTGTTCAGCTACTTGTGTTCTTAGCTTAGCTATTTCAGCTTTCAGCTCTCTAATAACCTTGAGATAATTAGTGTTTTCAGTTGTTTCTTCATTTCTGAGGACAATTCTTTCAAACTCTTTACTCGCTCCTGTGATTATTTCCTTAACTAGTGTTTGGATGTTGACCTCATTATTTTGTGCTTCACCCTTTGGGGGGCTTTTAGCTGGACTCTTGTCCTGGGTCATTTCTCCAATATTTCTTCTTGTTGTTTAACCATTCTTTTTTTAAAATTTTTTTTAATATTTATTTTATTTATTCCCTTTTTGTTGCCCTTGTTGTTTTATTGTTGTAGTTAATATTGTTGTTGTTGTTGTTGGATAGGACAGAGAGAAATGGAGAGAGGAGGGGAAGACAGAGAGGAGGAGAGAAAGATAGACACCTGCATACCTGCTTCACCGCCTGTGAAGCGACTCCCCTGCAGGTGGGGAGCCGGGGTTTGAACCAGGATCCTTATGCCGGTCCTTGTGCTTTGCGCCACCTGCGCTTAACCCGCTGAGCTACAGTCCGACTCCCTGTTGTTTAACCATTCTATATTGTATGTTATCAGGTCCCCCTCTCAGTACTTTTCAAATTACTGACCACTCTTGTCTGGATTGGCTTGTGTCTAACTAGGGTAATTAAAGGGTTCACAGTTGTGGAAATTGACAGTTGTTTCAATATTATTTTAATCCCTGAGTTGGAGCACAGTGGCTTAAAAGCTTCTTTTGTTCTTTTTCTTCCCTGTAGGCTATAGTTTGAGGGTTTTCAAACTATAAGTAGGCTTCTTAGCTTAATCCCTCACTTCTGATCAAGAGATAAAGTCGGGCTGGGCAGAGATAATACAGTGGTTATGCAAAGAGACTTTCACAGACCTACCACTAGGCCACAGAGGTATAGATCTTCTCCTAAGTTTCCTCATTAGTTCTTTGTTCTCTGGTGTCAGCACAGGGCCTTCCCCCTGCTGCTCCAGCTTCTGAGGGCAGTAGCAATGGAGACTCACAGTTGCATTTGGTGAGTCTTAGGGGAGACTTCTCCTCCCTCCAGCTATCTTTTTGTTGGTGAAACAGACTGCAGGTGGTGCCTCAACTGGTGAACTGCTGGACTGTTATCAGCCACTTAATTTCTCCCTAGTCTCCTCTCTGTCTGCAAGCCACATGTATTTGCACTCACCAGTGTTTTGGTGGGTTTCTGAAGTCGTTCTAGTCCTGTCTTTGCCTTGACCTTTTGTTTTACACACTTCCTGAACAGACCTGTGGGCCAATACAGAAAAAAAGAAAAAAATTGCTTTCAAAACAAAGGCTACAGTATATTCATTTTTATTTTTTCCTTTGAAGAGACTGTAAAGATAGAACATTTGATGATACTAAACCAGATTAAAATATCTGAGGCTGGACACTAAGTAATCTCTTAATGTAAGACAAACTGTTTTTTGTTTTCTTTTTACATCAGTTCCATAGACTTTCACACTGCATCCTTTTATTTCAGTCTTGTCATGCAATTAACGATACTGATGGAAAACGGATCTCTAAGAACATTTTTAAGAAGTATGAAAGTTAGTTACTTCTGATGATAGATATATTTTGGGAAAAGAAAAAAAAACAACAACACTGATATCAGTTTTTCATCATGGACAGCATTCAACGCCTGGTTTTAAGGCAGACCCAGAAATGATTTAGTCATCTTATCTAGGAAATCTGTCAGATGTGTGTTTAGAGGGCAGCAGCATCTGACAGCATTAACTGAAGCCCAATAATGCAAAAACAAATCCCTCTTGATTAATTAAGAGGTAATTTGACTGCAAGAAAGGAAAACTAACTTGAGGATTTAAATCTGAGCTTACTATCTCTGGCAGATATATTTTATCTCACTTGGAAGGTTTTGATAAGAAGTGGAGTACCTGAAAGATGTTTTTGAATTTAGCCCTGGATCAGATCAATTTTTAATTTTCAAAGGTTTTTTTTTATTTTGTCTAATCAATACTTATGTTTCACTGCTCAGACACATTCTCTGTTCTGTATTCAGTTTGTTGAAGACTGTGGGCTTTTGAGAAATACAAGATAGGACATTTTGTATGAATTCTTCCAGTTTTTACTTGTTGACAATACACACACAAAGAGACATACAGGGCACACTTCTTCTTCTAGCGTTTGCCCTTCTTCCATAGCCAGTCAACAGCGTCAGGTTGAGCCTGATGTAAAGTTTCGAGACCTCCTTTGAATCTGGAGAGGTGGCAGTTGTTAACTATGTGGGTCATAGTCTGTCTGTAGCCGCAGGGGCAGATTCGGGTCGTCTCTGGCTCCCCAGCGGTACACTAATAGTGGATAAATCAGTATATTTATCCTTTGGACTATCCCTTTGGACTAGACATTTCTTGTGGGTCTGCAGTTTAAGGCCTTTAGAGAAAAGCATTTGGTGTTTTGGGGATAAGAATAAGACACCAGGGGGAGAATAGCACAATCTTTAAAGAAAGAAGAGCTACACTAGGAAGAACATTTTTCAAAGGAAAAGAAAAATCAGTATTTTATTATGTGGGATTTAGTGCATTACTGAAGGATCTTAAAATCTCCCTGGAACCTCCCCTCCCCAGAAGTCTGCTTCACTAGGGAAAGACTGAAATAGGCTGAGGGTCAGGATCCACCTGTGAATGCCCATATCCAGTGGAGAAGCAATCAGAGAAGCCAGAAATCCAAACTTCTGCACCCCATTAAGATCTTTGGTCTGTACTCTTAGAGGGATAAAGAATAGGGAAGCTTCCAATGGAGGGGTTGGGGCATGGAACTCTAGTGGTGGGAACTGTAAGGAATTATATACCCTTGTTACTTCACAGTAATGTTAATCATTATTAAATCACTACTAAAAATAAACAAATAAATATGAAAGGAAAGGTCTCACCTGAGTAATCAACGCAGTGATTGCCACCTCAACATGCTTCAGCTCAGACTGTGTCCAGAGACTTCATGTGTGGAATGACAACCCTTCAGCTTCATTACTCGGGTGAGACCTTTCCTTTCACAGTATTCTCTAATTCCATCCCAGGTGGTTCACTTTCTAACAAAGTCCCAAAACCTAGATATAGACCAGGTTCTGTGAGAGAGCATATGTTCACACGTATCCATAAACTAGTGCAAAATATATACCTGAAAGCAAAAGTACACTAGAGTTTGCAGCGAGTACCCCCCAACACTTCAGATGTGTTTTACGTCTCATGAAACATTCCCCCTTCAGGTGGGGAGTAGGGGTTTGAACCTGGGTCCCTGTGCATGGTGATATGTGTGCTTAACTAGGTATGCCACCACCCAGCCCCCATAAGTTTTTTTATAGGTATAGGACTGACCCCAGACTCAGGACAGGGGTGAGACTTCTGGTGGGAGGGTTCAAGTGAGGTCACTTGCAGGGACTGAAGGTTGTCTAAGAAAGTCTATTTTTAGTGTTATATTTCAAGTTAATTTATAAAGAGATTTTTATGACATCGTCAAAAAGGTTTCCTTTTGTCTAATCAGCTGAAGTTTCAATGACTCGGTATTGATCATTAAACTCATTGCACACAGATGCTTCCTTTGGACTTTCTGAAATACAGAGTCCAGTGATTTGCTGGCTTGCACATCCTGCTCTTTACCTCACCAGCCACTGATTCTGAGTCATTGAGGATCACATTAGGATAATCTGTGGGGCTCTGAACATGGAGAAACTCTGTCTCTGAAGACAAGTCTGAGTGGGTTTCTTTCTTTAAAAAAAAAAAACATTTTAGGGTGGGGGTGACAGCATAATGGTTATGCAAACAGACTCTCATGCCTGAGGTTCCTAAGTCCCAGGTTCAATCCCCCGCACCACTATAAGCCAGAGCTGAGCAGTGCTCTGGTGTTTCTATGTGTGTGTCTCTCTCTGCATCTCTCTCAAAAATAAAAAAAAAATTAATAAAAAAATTTATTTATTTATTAATGAGAAAGATAGGAGTAGAGAGAGAGAGAGCCAGGCATCACTCTGGTACATGTGCTGCCAGGGATTGAACTCAGGACCTCATGCCTGAGAGTCTAGTTCCTTAGCCACTGAGCCACCTCCCGAACCACTCGGAATGGGTTTCTTATAAACTTGAAACTTCACCTGAAGAGATAAGAGAAAGAGGAAACAAAGCTGTGAAGGAGAGGCAAAGCTTCCCTGTGGAGCTGAGAAGACTAAGACTGGCATGTAGAAATGCCAAGCAATGAAAGAAAAAAAGAGACCTAGACATTTAGATCAGGTGGAACTTGGTAAAAATCTGTTGCCAAAGAGCTCCCAGGTTCTCCTTGTTAGCAGGGTGATGAGGGTTTATTATCCCCAGCTTAATCTAATATACCCTTAGTGCAGAGACAACTGTGGTGCTAGCATCTAGAACACACTCTATAGGCAGACATTTTATTTTATTTTTATATTGATAAGATAGAGAGAAATTGAGAGAGGAGGGGGGAGAAGGAGGAGGGGGAGAAGGTAGAGAGGAAGTAAAAGAGATATCTGCAGCACTGCTTCACCACTCGTGAAGCTTCCCCACTGCAGGTGGGAACCAGGAACTTGAATTTGGGCTCCCACGCATGGTAAAATGTGCGCACAACTCAGTGCACTACTACCTGGACTATACACACAAGAGTATAGTGACCCATATTGAGCGTCTAGCCCAATTATGGGTTTAGGCAGGCTGGTTTTGCATTCTGAATCTCCTCGCAGAATCTTTGTACCCTTATAGGAGTTACTTAACATCTTTGCAACTCAGTTGCCTAGTCTGAAAGTGACAATATTACTAACCCCTATGCTGTAAATAGGTTTATTTGAAAGGATTTTTGTGAAATATCTACTCAGTGTCCAGTCTTAGCACATCATGGAATCCGTTCATTTCACCTTTTCAACCCATTTTTATTGGATAGAACTGAGAGAAATTGAGAGGAGGGGGAAGATAGAGAGGGAGAGAGACAGACACCTGCAGACCTGCTTCACCACTTGTGAAGCAGCCCCCCTCCAGGTGAGGAACTAGGGGCTCAAACCAGGATCCTAGTGAGGGTGTTTGGGCCACTGCCTGACCCCATTTCATTATGTATAATGCTATTTGAGAATAATGTAACCTTGTAAACAAATAACTTAGAATTATAGCTAACTTATCAAATCTCATTATGAATAATTCAGTATAAACTCTCAAATTATAAATAACAATTTGCTTACAATTGCCAGAGCCTAAAGAAAAATTAATTAATTAATTAATTAATTAATTTGCCTCTAGGGTTATTGCTGGGGCTCCATGTCTGCATTATGAATCCACCACTCCTGGAAGCCATTTTTCCCATTTTATTGGATAGGACAGAGAAAAATTGAAAGAGGAGGGGGAAATAGGGAGAGAGAGGAAGATAAAGGAGAAAGCTATACCACCACATAAAAGAGAATGAAACTGAATCACTATCTTACTACCATGCACTAAAGTTAGTCCAAAGTGAATTAAGGACTTGAATATACCTAAAACTATAAAATGAATTGAAGAACTGTAGACAAAACATGCCTTATTATTGGCTCCAGGGATGTCATCAGTGGCTTACCCCACTGGCAAGAGAAAAAAAAAAAAAAAGAAGTAGAAGATAAACACATAGGATTAAACTGAAAAGATTTTGCAGAGAAGGAATTGACCAGTTAAACAAAAAGACATCATATTGAATGTGAGAAATTAGTTACACAATGTACACTGAGAAGGTGTATAAAGAACTGACTGGGGTTGGGCAGTTAGTTAAGTTCACATGCCACCATGCACAAGGACCCAGGTTTGAACCCCTCTCCCCACTTGCAGAGGGAACGCTTCATGAGGGTGAAGTAGGTCTGCAGGTCTTTCTCCCCCTCCTGCCTCAGTATCCCCCCCCAATATCTCTCTGTTCTGTTAAATAAAAGTAGAAAAAAAAAGAAAGGAAGGAAGGAAGAAAGAAAGAAACTATCGGAAGTGGTGGGTTCATAGTGGAGGCAGGAGCACCAGTTATAATAACTCTGGTGTCATAAAGGGGGGCGCGGGTTGTGAGAATAGATAGCATAATGACTATTCAAAGAGACTCTCATGCCTTAGGCTCCAAAAGTCCCAGGTTCAATCCCCTGCACCACCATATGCCAGAGCTGAGTAGTTCTCTGGTAAATAAATAAATAAATAAATAAATAAAAATAAATTTTAAAAATAATTTAAAAGAAGAATGAGAAGAAGAAGAAGAAGAAGAGGAAGAGGAAGAGGAAGAAGAAGAAAATTCACAAGACTCACCACCAACAACAACAACAAAAAAATCAGCCACATCAAAAAATGGGAAGAGTTGGACAAACTTCTTCAACAAAGACATACAGATGGTTAAAGATATATGAAAAATTTTTTTCTGTTCTTTATATCATGGAAATGAATTAAAATGAGTGAGCTACCAACTTATACCTGCGAGAATGGGCTAAAGCAAAAGAGATAGAAACAAAAGTGCATCTGAGGGTGTGGAGAAGATGAAATCCCCATATGCTGGTGGTAGGACTGTAAATGTAATATAAATGTAGCCCTTCATAGGGGAACAAACAATTTAATGTTTCCTGGATAGTATAAAAATAATGATATCCTAACCAATAGTAAACAAATAACCAAGGACTTTTCCAATAAATCCATGACAAAGAGCTCAAAGATAATTACATGAGAAAAAAGTCAAAACATAGTATAACATTCTGCTTTTTGCTTTAAAAAATAGAAATCGAAAATAAAAATAGGTCTATTAATTTGTTTTCATACCCACAAAGAAACTCTAGGAAGATTTAGAAAATATAACAGAGGCGGTGGAGGAAGACACTTGCTTCACTACATTCCTTCATTTCTTTAAATCTTTGGTCATGGGGGCCAGGCGGTGGTGTGCCTAGTTAAGCACTCGCATTACAGTGTGCAAGGACCTGGGTTCAAGCCCCTGATACCCACCTGCAGGGGGAAAGCTTCATGAGTGGTGTGAAGTAAGGCTGCAGGTGTCTCTCGGTCTCTCCCTCCACTTCTCAATTTTATTGTCTCTATCCAATAATAAATAAAAGAAATAAAAATGTAAATCTTTGGTCAAGTCTTCCCCTCCTCAAAGAGGATCACTTTGACTTCTCAGCACAGCTGAAGGTGAGCCTGAGAATAATTGTCTTGACAATTGTTTACTGAGCTGTTTGAATGAATGAGTGAGGAGAGAGCCTTCACTCTATACAAAGTTTAATGGTAAATTTATTTTATTTTTATTTGTTTTATGATAGATGTGTTATAAAGAAAATTTGAAATAAAACAGTAGAGGGAGTTGGGCGGTAGCACAGTGGGTTAAGCACATGTGGCACAAAGCGCAAGGACCAGTGTAAGGATCCTGGTTTGAGCCCCCAGCTCCCCACCTGCAGGGGAGTAGCTTCACAAGTGTTGAAGCAGATTTGCAGGTGTCTATCTTTCTCTCCCCCTCTGTCTTGCCCTCCACTCTCCATTTCTCTCTGTCCTATCCATCAATGAAGACAACAATAAAACAAGGGCAACAAAAGAGAATAAATAAATAAATAATTTTAAAAAATTAAAAAATTAGAAAAAAACAGTAGAGGGAGAGAGACTAGAGTCTCTGATTTTTTTCTTTCTCTCTTTCTTTTTTCCTCAAAATCTATACATACCTGTCTCCATTTTCTTGAACAAATTTTGATTACAGGAGGATTAAAAAACATTTTGTTCTCTAAATATTCCTAGAAAATGAACTCCTGGTTCTCCATCTCACTCCTGAAAAAAAAAAATCCACCTGTAAGATTTCAGTCTGAGCTGATTCCTTTGGAAGAAAATGACTTGACTTCAATCAACAGACTTAAGACTTCCCCTGGCCCGTTGGATACATACTTATTGATATACTGATAGATGCTAGAGGTGCAGTAGTGAGTGAGCGCTGTCCTTACCTTCTCAGCGTATATCATCACAGACTAAGGCTCACATCAGAATCAGGACATGCCATGAACTGTTACCCCAAGGACTTTTTTTTAATCATTGTGATTATTATTATTCTTGTCATTGATGTCATTGTTGTTGGATAGGACAGAGAGAAATGGAGAGAGGAGGGGAAGACAGAGAGAAGAAAAAGACACCTCCAGACCTGCTTCAAAGCATGTGAAGTGACCCCCTGCAGGTGGGGAGCCATGGCTGGAACTGGGATCCTTAAGTGGGTCCTTCCTGCTGTGCGCATGTAATCTGCTACACTGCTGTGCTATTGCCCTCCCCCTGGACATTTTTTCCCTTCTTTTCTGATTTACCCCCCTGCTGGGGCGTTTTGTTCTTGTGTGATTCCACCTCTCTCTGTGGGTTCATTTTTATATGATCTCTCTGCCCCAACAGTATCCTATTTTGCTTTTCTTTATGCTGTCTAGACTAACTTTGATTGAAATTAAGCCAAGGCACCAAGTAACAACTCTGGGCATGCTACTTAACTTCTCTGTTTCAGTTCTTGTCCAAATGGCAAGTGTGAAAAGGATTGTTTGAGAAGATTCAATGAAGCATGGGATGTAAACCTGTCTCTTGCAGCTCAAATATTTAGGGAGATGATATTGTGGATAACTCCTGTGACAGTAGAGGCTAGAAAGACTAGTTTTTCAGTGGATGGTTTTACAAGGAAGTTTTTTATTTTGACTCTGCCTTAATTTCCCCAGTTATAAAATATCCTTTAATCTCAGAAAACTGGCTTTGCTTTGAAAACTTTGCATTTAGTTGGTAGACAAGTGGATATGCACTAATTTCAAGTTTTAGAACCCAGACAAGAGGTCTGAGTTCTGTTCATTTCAAACCTTCTGACAAGTTTATTTCAGTCCGGTCCCATTCTCCCTCTTCACCCCCCAAAACAGAGATTAGAATTTACCCAAAGAGTTAAAGGCATCTATGCAGGGAGGTATCTTCCTTTAATATCTGCCGGTCATTTAACACCACTTGTTTCCTACTGGGAGAAAGGGGAAGCTGCTTAAAAACTAAATTTAAATTGTCTAGGCAGCATTTTAAAAAGAAAGTAGATAACAGCTTCCTCTCTTGGAGATTAAGGGAAGAAAAACTCTCCTTCAATGGGCTTTTACTCAAGGTTTAGAGTGGTTCCTCTTCCCCTGCCCCCAACCTGCAGAAGAATTATTTGTAGTTACTTAAGATGTTTTAAATCCCTGCCTTTGTCTTTAAAGTAAACATCTGCCCTCTCAAAAACCATCAGCGTATTTCAACCTTTTCTTTCTTTAAAAGGAAAATCTTCTCAGATTAAAAAAAGAAAAAGGCCTAATGACAATGTCCTTGGTGGTCAAGGTTAGAAAACAAATAATGAATAAGTTTCCCTCATCTCAGAATGGGAAAGGATTGGGGAGGTAGCTTAATGGTTATGTAAAGAGACTCTCATGCCTGAGGCTTTGAGGTCTCAAGTTCAACCCCCTTACCACCATTAGTCAGAGCTGAGCCGTGCTCTGGTAGAAAACAACCCCTCAAAATTGTACATATGAATTTTCCGGATATCCCAAGTGATCTTTTGAATTTGCTTCAGTGAAAATGTAGCCAAGCTCTGCTGTAAGTCTATATTGCTTCTTGTGTTAGATTTATTCAACTAAGAAAATCACTCCAAACATCTCCTGGTTATGGTTCAAAGTCTAAAAATATGTGTACCATTATCTCCATTTTTCCCCTCTCAAGTTGGTTAAATAGTAATTTATAAGGCTATAAGTTAATAGGAGTATATATTAATATCATCCCCACCACCAAAGGTCTGTGACCCTACACCCAACCCATGGAGCTGAAAATTTACCCCCCACTCCCTTGAATTTTTTACTACAAACTCAATCAAATTCATCTTTGTGTTCTTCTTTATATTCATTTTACATTCAGCTAAGTGTAACTGATAATTTGTTAAGGAAATGTATAACTTAAATAGAATTGAAACTAGCATGATTCAAGCCCAAACTCTCAAATCACAATCAGGAAGCTACTTGCTATGTGGCACCAGAAAGATTCAGAAAGCAGAGGCAGGATGTTGAATGGACACTTGCCCATGTGAATTTCAATGTTTACTTCTTTCTTCTGTGTCTGCCCTCCTCACCTGCCTTCATTTTTTTTCCTTTTGACAGAAAATTTTTTTTGAGAATTACACAATGATTCTTCTAACTGTACACTATTTTTTTAAGTAAGAGCTCGAGCCTTTTGATAGTAGTAAGACAGCTGCTTAGACTTTAAAATGAGGATGGGAGATAAATTACTTCCTTTTTTAAAAGTAGCCACATGAAACTTCCCTTACAGTGCAATTCCATATTTTTTCTAACTCTCCCTGTAATTCTTTGTCAGTGTCTGTGTTCCCTTATTCCTGGATTGACCTTGCATGTTGTATTTAAAATAATGTTTACATAACTTTCTATTTTACTAGATAGGACAGAGAGAAATTGAGTGGGGAGATAGGGAGAGAAGAAGGCAGATACCTGCTGACCTGCTTCATAGCTCATGAAATATCCCCCTTATAGGTGGGAAGAAGAGGCACAAACCAGTGTCCTTGGACATGGTACTGTGTGCCCTCTGCCAAGTGTGCCACTGCCTGGTCCTGTTGCATTGCTGTTGGTTTTAAAGGTCACTATGCATTCAGGATTACTTTTATTTTAAATTTTTGGATTAATTAATTATTAAAAAATTTTTTTTGGGGGGAGTCGGGCTGTAGTGCAGCGGGCTAAGCGCAGGTGGCGCAAAGCACAAGGACCGGCATAAGGATCCCAGTTCGAACCCCGGCTCCCCACCTGCAGGGGAGTCGCTTCACAGGCGGTGAAGCAGGTCTGCAGGTGTCTATCTTTCTCTCCTCCTCTCTGTCTTCCCCTCCCTCTCTCCATTTCTCTCTGTCCTATCCAACAACAACAACAACAACAATAATAACTACAACAATAAAACAAGGGCAACAAAAGGGAATAAATAAATAAAATAAATTAAAAAAATAAATTAATTAAAAATTTTTTTTTGGATAGAGACAGAGAGAAATTGAGAGGGGAGGGGAAGATAGAAAAGAAGAGAGACAGAAAGACACCTGCAGACACGCTTTACCACTTTCGAAACTTCTCCCCTCTAGGTGGGGAGCAGGGTCTCAAACTCAGCTTTTTCTTGTGTATGGTAACGTGTGCGTTTAACCAGGTGTGCGTGTGCATTTAACCAGGTGTGCATTTAACCCTATCTCCACTAGCTACTTTTTATTGTAAAAAGAGACAAATATATTTTCAGCCCCTTAAGATACTTAACTTGGGGATAGTAGAAAAGACTATAAGCATTAACTCCCCTTTAGAGAGTTATTAGGGCTGAGTATATCTAATCAATATAATGTATATGCATATATATTTACATATATATGTAAGTGTACACATATATACACATTATATAATGTATATTTATACATTTTATATATAATATTATATAGTATAATATACTTGAATCGGTTATATTGTATAATATAGTTATATAATATAATAATATGTATATATACACATATTATATCATTGTATACTGTAGTTATATAATATAATTATGTATATATACACCAATATAATGTGCAAAAAAACAATGATAATGATAGTTATATATTCTTTCATATCTGAATTCAACTCAGTATGTAGACATTTTCAATATGAGGGAACTTATCTGACAGAAATCTTTTAAAAATATTTCAAAGGCAGTAATATAGATTTCTAAGGTTCTTTTAAATTAGGAATTTTCTTTTAGAAAACTTTGACAGTCTTGGTGTTTTCAAGATGACTTGACTGAGGTTGGGGAAAATTCTTTGGCACTGGGAAAGCTAAAATAATGAATTTGATTACACAACTGCATAAGAAACATAGCAGTTACAAAATTTAGAGGAGACACATTTTTTTGTATTTATTTATTTCTCAGTAGTTTCTATTTCAATTAATAATAGAAGAAAACAACACAGGTAGAATGCGTACCATAAGATTCTATAAGGGAGTTGGGTGATAGCACAGCGGGTTAAGCACACGTGGCACAAAGCACAAGGACCAGGCAGGGTAAGGAACCTGGTTTGAGCCCCCATCTCCCCACCTGCAGGGGAATCACTTTACAGGCAGTGAAGCAGATCTGCAGGTGTCTTTCTTTCTCTCCCCCTCTGTCTTCCTTTCCTCTCTCGATTTCTATCTGTCCTATCCAACAACAACGGCAGCAATAACAACAACAATAAAACAATAAGGGTAAAAAAAGGGAATAAATATTTTTTTAAAAATATTCTATAAACTCTGATCTTTATGCCAATAAAACAATAATAGCATATATCTCACATTTCTGTTAAATTTCAGTTGACAATTTTAAAAAATTTTTATTTATAAAATGGAAATGTTGACAAGACCATAGGATAAGAGGGGTACAACTCCACACAATTCCCACCAGCAGAACTCTGCATCTAGTCCCCTCCCTTGACAGCTTTCCTATTCTTTATCCCCCTAGGAGTATGGACCCAGGATTATTATGGGGTACAGAAGGCGGGAGGTCTGGCTTCTGTAATTGCTTCCCCACTGAAGATGGGCTTTGACAGAGCAGACATGTTTTATTTTGTCTTGTAAATGAGCTATTTGGAAAGAGGCCTAGGCTATATGCAGCAAGATTGTACTGTGTGCGCTTAAACTAGTGTGCCACCACCTGGCTCCCAGCAGCAATATTGTGACACAGATGTACATGGGTTAGGCTGGTTTGGTCAACAGAATGTTGAAACACTCAGCGAACAGCCCTTAACTGACTTCTGCTCCACAGACATCTCAACACTCCAAGCCAGCAAATGAACAGTGGTGTTTAGGACCAAGCTTTAACTTCTATTCAGGTTGTCCTAGTGGTTTGATATTTTTAATATTATCCATGGATAACATTGTTAAATAAATACACTTTGTTTCATGGATTCTAGGCTCCTGTAGCTGTTTTAAAAAGCTCACTAGATATTGGCTTTCTGTTGCACAATGTATCACTACATCTGTATCTCAAACTCAAAAAAATGTCAATTAAACTCCTAGTAATACTTTTGTCAAGTTCCAACTTCGAAAGCCACTTTGTGGTATCTGATAATTGGAAATCTGGCTACTATAGTGGAGGAGCTGAGATAGAGAGATAGAAAAGTAGTCATACCTCTGCATATACTTTAAAACAGTAATCTGAGGGGGGAAAAAGAAATGGTAATCTGAGGCCAGAAATAGCAGTGACTTCTTAGAAGATGTGAGGATTTGGCTACATAGCTTTGAATCTTCCTGAGTAGCTCAAATACATAGAAGAAAAAAAAAAGAGAACTTTCTTCCCCCCTTTAATTTGGATTTTATTGACCAAAGCAAGTCACATTTAACTTGTATCTTTGCCAAGCATACTATGCTTTCTTTACTATTTATTTATTTTATTTTATTTTTACCAGAGCCTTGAGACCTCAGAGCCTCAGGCATGAGAAGGTTTTTTAAAAATTTTTTTTATCTTTATTTGTTTATTGGATAGAGACAGCCAGAAATAAGAGGGAAGGAGGAGACTGAGAGGGAGACAGAGAGATACTTGCAGTCCTGGTTCACCACTTGTGAAGATTTCCTCCTGCAGGTGGGAACTAGGGGTTCGAACCTGGGCCCTTGTGCACTGTAAAATGTTCACTCAACCAGTTGTGCCACTACCTTGCCTCCCCTCCTTTTTTTTTTTTTTTGTATAACCATTATGTTGTCTATCCAGTCACAAAGTATCACTACAAACCCACTACTATTGGCAATCACTCTTCTTCCTCTCTCTTCCCCCCTCACTCTTTCTTTTTCCTCTTCTTTTAGTAGGACAGAGAGAAATTGAGAGAGGAGGATAATATAGAAGAGACAGAAAGAGAAACTCCTGCAGCACTGCTCACCCCCCAAAAGAACATTTTACTCTTCACTAGAAGATAAAGATAGTCTGTGAATTGGTTTTGATACATTTCTTAGGTTGTTTCTATTTAAGAGCAGAACTAGTAACTAAAGTTTGAATGATGAATGCATTCTGATGATATGACAAGGTTAAGGCAACATTTCATTTAGTAAATTACCACCTTAAAACTTCAACTGAATCTCAATGTCTCTAATGTCAAAACTAATTTCTAGAAGAGATGGAAGACTGAAATTTCAGATACAGCTATCTATTCAAAGGCTGTACAAAAATGCAACCATAAGTGTTTTATATCACCCTTTATACTGTATGACATCTAACAGATTATTTCTCAGTTATAACCTTTTTCAGTCTAATCTATTTTCCAAGTGAACATTTATTTAGTTTGGTAATGACCAACCTACATCAGCAAGATGCATGTATTGTTTTTATTATTATTATTTTACCACAAGTATTGCTACTGGGGCTCTATTCAATAAATAAGAAAATATATAAAAATGAGTCCTGTTGCATTGATTAGGTTGGGATCAGTGCAATGAGTACCACCTCAGCATGAGCATGCTTCACTTTAGACTGTGTCCAGAGACATTAGGAGTGGAATGTTAACCCTTCAGCCTCAGTACTCCGATGAGACCTTTCCTTTCTCATAGGGTTCTCTAATTCCATTTCAGGTGGTTCACTTCCTAACAAAGTCCCAAAACCTAGATATAGACCAGGTACCATGAGATAGGGCATATGTTCACATGTATCCATAAATTAGGGCAAAATACATACCTGAAAGCAAAAGTGCACAATAGTCTACAGTGAGTCAGTATATGCATCAAGCAAGTAGAAAGACCTAAAAAGACACCAAAAAATTCCTAATGAAATAGTTTCTACTTAGACCTAGATTCCCTCCTCACCGACTTCCTATTACACTTCCCTCACTCAATAGAAAGTTAACCTAATCAAAGTAAGGACTGCAGAAGCTGAATACGGGCAAAAGACTGGCATACTTTACTGATCACTCTTTAGTCACTATCAGGCCACCCCATCAGCTAGGACCCTACTTGGGGAGTCCTGAGATTCCCAAACAGACATGATGGGCCTAGACCTCGAATAAATTCCTCTCTCCTTTATTATGGGTCATCTCTATCAGAAACAACACAATAGACCCTTTTGTGGGCCCCCATAGGACTTTGTCCTCAACTTGGATCAACAATAGTAGAGAATGTTCCATCCCCTGAAGGGAGGCTGGACAACATATTCTATGTTCTACCTGAAGAAGATTGGTCCTGAAATTAGGGCAGCTTGGAACGTTCCTACTCATGACCACAAAATGTGAGCTCAGATCTACAGGGATGCAGAGGTCACATAGGCTTCTAAGTGAATATGGGCCCATCATATCAAATCGATGGGGTTTTACAGTCAACAATATTTATACACCTTTCCCATATTTGGGAGCTACTCTCTTCCTTGATCTAGGTTTCTGGTCCTTTTTCCAGTCATGACATCATATTTGGGAGCTACTCTCTTCCTTGATCTAGCTTTCTGGTCCTGTTTCCAGCCATGATATCATCTCCCCAGACAGTAACTTGGATCCACCTGCACATCAGATATCAGGCTCAGAAAACAAACGAACAAAAAACTAGTATAGTCATAGGCCCTTTGGAATATAACTAAAATAGGCTTACTATCTATAAAACAGAGACCCTCCCAACTCTTCATCTGCACTATTCCAGCCTTTAGGTTCATGATTAGTCAACAATTTATTTGGCTTTATAGGTTAACTCTTTTCAGCCACCAGGTTCCAGATGCTAACATAAGGCCGACCAGACTTCCCTGGGCAGATGACCACACCAATGAGTCCTGGAACCTCACCTCTCCAGAGCCCTGCCCCACTAGGGAAAGAGGGAGACAGGCTGAAAGTATGGATTGACATGCCAACACCCATGTTCAGAGGAGAAGCAATTACAGAAGCTACACCTTCCACCCCATAATGACCCTGAGCCTATACTCCCAGAGGGATAAAGAATACGACAGCTATCAAGGAGGGGATGGGATATGGAGTTCTGGTGGTGGAAATTGTGTGGAGTTGTGCACAACTCCTCTTATCCTATGTTTTTTGTCAGTGTTTCCTTTTTATAAATAAAAAGTAAAAAAAAAAAAATGAGTCCATTTTCACTGTTATGCACATTTTCAACATATTTTTCTTCTTATTCAAGTAGCTTTCCCAGCCATATGACTAAAGGTTACTGGTCAAGCATTGTATTTTCTGACACAGTGACAGATCCTAGGGACAAAGTCTGATTTTCCATTTTCCATTTTGCTATGGTCTCCCTCTGAACTTGGCATTGATACGCAACTAAGTTACATTTAAATCTGAATGTATAACTGAATTCTTTGATCTTTCAATTCTGTAGTCTCTTCAAGGTAAGTCTGGCTACTATCTACTCCCTTAACATCTCATATTCTTGTTGACTGTTTTCAGTCATCAACACTTTTGCTCAGTAGGCAGCTATGCTGTGGTTGAGAAAGATAGCTTTCCAACAGACCTATTATCGATTTAACCAAAAGTGAATAAATCCCTTGAGTTAACCTGCAATCACAGTGAACTTCAATCGATCATTTTCAGAACACCCAACATCTTAAGTATGTCAAGAATTTGTGATTGAAAACATGGTGTGGTGAAGAAATGGTGCAAGTGCAGATATCTTTCTCTTAGTCTCTATCTCACTTTCCCTCTCAAGTTCTCTCTGTCTCTATCTAATAAATAAATAAAATATTAAAAAATGAAAAAAAGAGTCCTTTTTCACCATCATGCACCAGGACCCCAAAGCCACCCCAGGCCCATTTTAATTGCATTCTGAGTTCTGAGTTTTGTCCTCTAAAGGACAATTTATCTAATTTTTTAAAAATATTTTATTTATTTATTCCCTTTTGTTGCCCTTGTTGTTTCATTGTTGTAGTTATTATTGTTGTTGTCGTTGTTGGATAGGACAGAGAGAAATGGAGAGAGGAGGGGAAGACAGAGAGGAGGAGAGAAAGACACCTGCAGACCTGCTTCACTGCCTGTGAAGCGACTCCCCTGCAGGTGGGGAGTCGGGGTTCGAACTGGGATGCTTATGCCGGTCCTTGTGCTTTGCGCCACCTGTGCTTAACCCGCTGCGCTACAGCCTGACTCCCAAGGACAATTTATCTAATTAGAGAACTCTATCTATTCTGAGAACTAGCATAGATAATTCATATGCCAATCAAGTAATCTAAAATTCTTCTACTTTACTTAGTACCTGGTCCACCAGTGACGATTATCTTACCTTTTTTTTTTTCTGTCTTGAGATTTGTCTTTTTAGCCTTTGTTCTATCCCCACTCCACACCCTGCTCTTTGATCTTATTTTTGTATTCATGCTCATTCAATTCAATGTATTCCTAAAAAAAAAATAGAAATCATGTAACAAGACATATAACAACAGCAATCATCTTTAAGGTGTGAACAATGTAAAGGCATTAGCTCTGGAAATAGTCATTCTTGCCATGCTCTCTCTAGGGACACAACTAGCATACTGGGAAAAGTTAAAAGCTTGTGGGTGACCAAATATAGACACTCTAATTAATAGCTGTCAGTTGAGCTCCCAGTTAGAACCAGTCATGAAAATGAGCCTATATGGGTCTCTGATTCAGTGAAATGTTTAGACAGCTTTACTCCCAGCAGTCATTTAATTGTACCTACAGAACACCCCCAAAAGAGAACCTCCCAGATGGGTCTCATAAATCCACTGAAACACTTTCCAGATGGCGATAGGATATCACTTTTTCACAGGATAGAGCTTATCTGAAGCGGTCTAACTTGATTAAGACTCCTGAAAGGGCCTTACGAACACTTTCAAATAAATAAGAGTAGGAAAGATGTTTTCTTTTTCTTTCTTTTTATTGATTTAATAATGATCAACAAGATTGTAGGATAACAGGGGTACAATTCTATACAATTCTCACTACCAGAGTTCCATATCCAATCTCCTCTATTGGAAGTTTCCCTATTCTTCCTTCCTCTGGAAGTATGGACCGAGTATCATTATGGGATGCAGAAGGTGGAAGGTCTGGCTTCTGTAATTGCTTCTCCACTGAACATGGATGTTGACAGTTAGATCCATACCCCAGCCTATGCCTACTTTTCCCTAGTGGGGTAGGGCTCTGGGAAGGTGGGTTTCTAGGACATATTTGGTGAGCTCATCTGCCCAGGGAAGTCAGGCTGGTGTCATGGTAGCAACTGCAACTCGATGGCTGAAAAGCATTACGATATAAAGCAGAACAAATTGTATAATAATCAGAAACCTAAAGGTAAGAATATAGCAGATGATATTTGGAATCTCCATTTTGGAAAAAGCTAGGAAATATATTCCAAGGAGCCCATGACTTTACTAATTTTTGCCTGAGTCTCACAGTTAGCTAACATGTTTTCTAAATACCTTAAAAATAGTGTTTCCTGGGGGTTGGGTGGTGTCTCACCCGGTCCAAGTGCAAGGGTTCAAGCCTTTGGTCTCCACTTGGAGGGGGAAGCCACATGAGTTATGAAGCAATACTGCATGCCTCTCCACCACCCCCGCACCCCATTTCCCTACCAGCACTCAATTTCTCTTCATCTCTATCAACAAAAGAAAGGAAAAAATAAGTCAAAATATGGCCACTCAGAACCATATTTTGCTATCTACCCTCAGCCATAATGCTGCCACAGATATCACAGATATAAATGTAGTTGTAAATATATATATATGGCAGAGGGTAGATAGCATAATGGTTATACAAACACTCTCATGCCTGAGGCTCCAAAGTCCCAGATTCAACCCCCTACATCACCATAAGCCAGAGCTGAACAGTGCTTTGGTTAAAAAAAAAAAAAAAAAAAAAAAAAAAATATATATATATATATATATATATTACAATCAACAAATAAAATATGCTAGCCTGGCAGAATACAATTTATGGCAATAGTTAGTCTAAAAATTTATTCATTTTGTGGGGCCAGGTGGTGGTGCACTTAGTTGAGCACTGATGTTACAATGCTCAAGGACCTGGATTCAAGCCTCCAGTTCCCACCAGAGGGAAAGCTTTGTGAATGATGAAGCAGTGTTGCAGGTATCTCTGTTCTCTCTATCATCCTCTTCCCTCTAGATTTCTGACTGTCTCTATCTAATAAATAAAGGTAATACAATTATTTATTCTTTATTTTTAAAAATAAAATGAAAATAAAATTTTATTAGATTTATATTTTATTTGCTAAATTTTGCAGTCTATCATAAACAACCATTCTTAAAGAGACTATTTCTCTTTCCTATCTATATTTTATTCCTTTGGTCTGTATTAGTATGTAGATTCCCGAAGTCAATACAATCTATCTATTAAAATACTGTGCAGTACTCTTTGAGTTCCTCTAAGCAAATATTTATCCTCACTACTCCCACGACTTTCATAAAATATGTAACCCGGTCCCACAAAGCAAATTAAAAAAATAAACTTTAACTTTGGGAAGAACAGGTCACATCAAATGCAAAGAATACTGGCTTTTATTAAAACAAAGTATTATTTATTTGATTAATCTCTGAAGGATACTGTGAAAGAGAAAGAATTTGGATGTGTTTCAGCAGCAGCAGCAAAAAAAAAAAAAGGTCATGAAAAATAACATCAATAGCATTCCATTTAGATATTGTCTTAAAGTGAACAAAGGGCTTTTAATTTTCATTTTATCGAGTTTGAATTTCACAAGAAACTAGGCAAACTAGCAAAGTTTGAATCTTTTTGTTGTTGTTGTTGAGGAATCATTTTGGAATCCTCTGGATCTCAACACTGACTGGCATTCAGTCCACTGTTGTCAAATTAAATAATTATTTCCATTTGCACACAAGAAGCCAGGTTATAGAAATTATGTTAATTGCCAGAATTAGATAATACATCAGAAAATCAGAAATTAAACTTGCTATTTGTCACTGTTGATTAAGTGGTTTTCCTATTTTATCATACAATCTCTCTCAGAATTCTGTACCCAATAAACTTCAATTAAAAAGATAACCAAACAAACAAAGCATCATAGAGAAGAAACTTGTTGATTCAATTAATATTATTGAGCATCTAGACTGTTGTATATCTGGCACTAAGCTAAGCGGTTTTTACACATTTTCTTTCTTTCTTTTTTTTTTTTTACTTTATAAGAACTTTCAATAACAGTTTATGTCAAATTCATATATGTAACACTGCAAAGTTAAGAAAATGAAAATAAGTTTAAAGCTTCTTGAGCAGTAAAATAATGTGAAACTGCAAGTTCATTTAGTGCTTAATTAGTGAGTGTGACTGTGTCAGCCACTCTGGCATGCTCTGAGAATAAAGATAGGACATTCTGTCTTAGATGTGTAAATGCTTTGCTTGATAAACCAGAAATACATTTTATACACTAAGCTGAAGCATGCAGAATTAACGTATTCATACTCTAGACAAAGTCTAATAATCTTAGTTATCTGTTATTCTTTCTACTACTTGCTGAAAATCAAAATAAGGAAAATAGTGTTGAGAAGCCACAGTTGACCATCTGGCAGTGGCCAAGTACAACCACGGATACAATTTCAATTACCAGTGTGTTTGAAATCATTTAATTTATTGGCTAAAGTTTGTTAAAGGAGGCCAGGTGGTGGTATAACGGGTAAAGTGCACAAATGCCTAAGTACCATGGTTTGAATTCCCAGTATCCACCTGCAGGGAGGAAACTTCATGATTTGTGGGACAGACTGCAGGTGCCTCTCTCTCCCCCTTCTCTATTCTCTCCCTTCCTTTACTCTCTTGCAATATTTCTCTATTCTTTATCAGAATAATATTTTTTTTAAAGAAATAAAAGACCTGGGCTGGGGAGATAGCATAATGGTTATGCAATAGCCTTTCAAGCCTGAGACTCTGAGGTCCCAGGTTCAATCCCCTGCACCATCATAACATAA
>NW_026648121.1:0-57656 GCF_950295315.1 Erinaceus europaeus | reverse complement strand
GGCAGTACAAGGAGTGCTGGAAAATAGTAAACACACACACACACACACACACACACACACACACACACACACACTTCCCTTTATAAGGTTCACATTCCACAGAGGGAAAACAGTGAGATAAACTAGTGAAGATAGCATTCAATAAACCATTTAATATGGCAAAAGGTGACTTGTACGATGAGATGAAACAGTGTACGTGCATCTGAATAAGAGAGACAAGTGAAGGAAAGAGTGGGGGGAATTACCTAACTTTTTTTTTTTTATTTCTACCAAGGTTGTCTTTGGGACTTGATGCCAGTATGATGAATCCAGTGCTCATGGGAGCCACTTTTTTTTCCTTTCTATTTTATTTGATAGGACAGAAATTGAGAAGGGAGAGACAGAAAGGGAGAGAGAAAGACACCAGCAGATCTACTTCACTAGCTTATGAAGATTCTCCCTACAAGTGAGGAGAGAGCAGAAGCTCAAACCTAAATCCTTGCTCTTGGTAAACTATTTGCTCAATTGTGGACAACACCGCTCAGCCATCAGCTGGTACTTTTAACGAGTGAGCTTTTTAATGTGGAGTTATTGAATTAAAAGTTTCAAAGAGGTGGAAGGATCCCGGTTCGAGCCCTCGGCTCCCCACCTGCAGGGGAGTCGCTTCACAGGCGGTGAAGCAGGTCTGTAGGTGTCTATCTTTCTCTCCTCCTCTCTGTCTTCCCCTCCTCTCTTGATTTTTCTCTGTCCAATCCAACAATGACGACATCAATAACAACAACAATAATAACTGCAACAATAAAACAACAAGGGCAACAAAAGGGAATAAATGAATATTTTTAAAAAATAATAATAAAAAGTTTCAGGGGGTCGGGCGGTGGCGCAGTGGGTTAAGCACATGTAGCGCAAAGTGCAGGGACCGGCATAAGGATCCCGGTTCGAGCCCCCGGCTCCCCACCTGCTGGGGAGTCGCTTCACAGGCGGTTAAGCAGGTCCGCAGGTGTCTATCTTTCTGTCCCCTTCTCTGTCTTCCCCTCCTCTCTCCATTTCTCTCTGTCCTATCCAACAACGAATTGCGTCAACAAGGGCAATAATAATGACCACAACGAAGCTACAACAAGGGCAACAAAAGGGGGAAAAAAAATGGCCTCCAGGAGCAGTGGATTCATGGTGCAGGCACCAAGCCCAGCAATAACCCTGGAGGAGGAAAAAAAAAAAGGTTTCAAATAGGGGGTCGGGTGGTAGCACAGTGGGTTAAGTGTACATGGCTCGAAGCACAAGGACAGGCGTTAGGATCCCAGTTTGATCCCCTGGGTCCCCACCTGCAGGGAGTCGCTTCACAAGGGGTGAAGCAGGTCTGTAGGTGTCTATCTTTCTCTCCCCCTCTGTCTTCTCCTCCTTCTCTCCATTTCTCTCTGTCCTAACTACAAACAGCAGCAATGGCAACAATAAGGGCAACAACAGGGCAACAAAATGAGAAGAAAAAAAAAAAAGTAAGTAAAAGGACTCCAGGAACAGTGGATTCGTAGTGCAGGCACCGAGCCCCAGCAATAACCTGAAGGCAAATAAATAAAGTTTCAAACAAAGAAAGTGAAACCCATGAGGGTATTTCTAGCAGTATCATTTCTTACAGAAGAGACAGATAGTTCCCAGGTGTTAATGGTAGAAAGCATTTACTTGAATTTCAGCAAGAGGGTGAGAATCTTTGTGGAGCAGGAATGTCATGATCGAAGGTTAGGTAAGGCTAGAAAATAGAAATCTAAGTTATAGGGTATAAGAAAACAAGTAAATAAAAAAGCAATCTAAGTGATAGTCTATGAAAAACTGGAGCAGAGCAGGTTGAGAAATCAGACAAGATGTTAAGGATCATTGCAAAGCCTGTCTTTTATTCTCATCTTGATGAGGAGTCATCTTCCCTCGTCCGGGCAGGCAGCATAATGGTTATACAAAAGACAGTCATGTTTGAGGTTCTGAAATCTCGAGTTCAATCCCCAGCACTACCATTAGCCTGAGCTGAGCAGTG
The DNA here is from genome assembly GCF_950295315.1 of Erinaceus europaeus. NCBI lineage: Eukaryota > Metazoa > Chordata > Mammalia > Eulipotyphla > Erinaceidae > Erinaceus > Erinaceus europaeus. Next base: position 55,654 of record NW_026648121.1, on the reverse strand, counting down.
CTCTGGTCTTTCTGTCTCTGTGTCTCTGTCTCTCTCTCATTAAAAATAAAATAAATGAAATTGTAAAAAAAAAAAATAAAATAAAATAAAAAGAGATAATCCCAAGTGCCTAGTTAGAAAATAACTGCAAAGAAACAAAACTAGAAGCTGAGTGTGATTTTAGGAAACTCAGGTGACAATATGGTGATATCTCAAGCCAGGAAGGTTAAGAGTGACGGTGGTAAGCACAAGCCAGATGCTGGAAATAGTTCCGCAGAAGAAACAACATGATATCCTACAAACAGAAGGAGACAGGGGATGAAAGGTGATCTGAGAACTTTGAATTACCATTCAAATGAGAAGGTTTGAATCATAACTTTGAGAATGGGGGATAGGGTGGGGTTAGGAATTGGGGATAGGGGTTACTTGCAAGTGGTATTGCATGTAGTAGAATGTCCTACTACGATGCTTGAGGACCTAGGTTCAAGGCCCTGGTTCACACTTCTAGAGAGGAAGTTTCACACGCTGTGGAGCAGTGCTGCAATCTCCTTTCTCTCTCCTTTTTCTTTCTCTCTCCCACTTCCCTCATCCCTCACCTTCTGTCTCTCGGCCTCTTTAAAAGATTCACCACCATAAATGATGGAGTCAGCATGCAGATAGAAAACTGCAGTGATAACCCTAGTGGCAATAATAATAAGCAGAAAACAGGTTAACAGTTAGGTGGAGGGTGAGATGTGCTAACACCTATTTGGAGGAAATGTGGAAATGCACCTTCGTCATAACAACCATCCTGCAAGTCAACATTTCCTCTGTAAAGTGGCTCTGAAGTTGAAAATATATATATAAAATTTTATAGAAGGAGGGGTTAACAAGATAGACAGACAGCTGAGAAGCCAATTGCTTTGTCAAGTACATGACCCAGGTTTGAACCAACCCTTTGTAGCTCTGGAGAAAAATTTAGCACTATGGTATCTTTCCTTTTCCACCTCTCTATTAAAAAAAAAAATCAACTTGGAGTTGACAGACTATAAAATAAATAAAATTTAAAAATATTGGGATGGACACTACTTAATGCTCAGTGGAACATTAAATCAAGATCACTTAACAATTAACATCTATGCACCCAATGGGAAGCCAACTAAATACATCAAACATCTACTGAAAGAGCTACAGCAATATATTAACAACACAGTCATCGTAGGGGACTACAACACCCCACTTTCTCAGCTTGACAGATCATCTAGGCAAAAAATCAATAAAGACATGAGGGAGCTAAATGAGGAGATAGATAAATTAAAACTATTGCACATTTCAGAGTCATTCATCCCAAGAAACTGGAATACACATTTTACTCAAATCCACAGGAGTCATTCTCAAGGACAGACCATGTATTAGGCCACAAAGACCGCATCAGCAAATTCAAGAACACTGAAATCATCCCAAGCATCTTCTCAGACTACAATGGAATTAAACTAACACTTAACAATCAACAAAAGATTAGTAACAGTCCCAATGTGGAAGCTCAACAGTACACTTCTTAACAACTTCTGGGTCAAAGAGGAAATCAAGGAAGAAATCAAAATGTTTCGAGAGTTCAATGAAAATGAAGACACAAGCTATCACACTATTTGGGACACAGCAAAAGCAGTCCTAAGAGGGAAATTCATAGCTATAGAAGCACACATTAGGAAACAAGAAAAAGCACAAATAAACAGCCTGACTGCACATTTTAAAGACCTAGAAGAAGAACAACAAAGGAACCCTAAAGCAACGAGAAGGTCAGAAATCAATAAAGTTAGGGCTGAAATAAATAACATTGAGAATAGGAAAACCATACAAAAGATCAACAAAAGTAAATGTTGGTTCTTCGAAAGAGTAAACAAAATGAACAAACCTTTAGCCAGACTCACAAAACAAAAAAGGGAGAAGACCCAAATAAATCGGATAGTAAATGAAAGAGGAGATATCACAACAGACACTGCAGAAATTCAACATATCATGCGAGGCTTCTATGAACAACTATATGCCACCAAGCTAGAGAACCTGGAAGAAATGGACGATTTCCTAGATACCTACCAACTTCCAAAACTAAGTAAAGAGGAAGTGGATAACATGAACAGGCCCATCACAGCTAATGAAATTGAAACAGTTATCAAAAATCTCCCCAAAAATAAAAGTCCTGGACCAGATGGTTTTACAAATGAATTCTACAAAATGTTCAAAGAAGAACTAATACCTCTACTTTTAAAAATCTTCCAGAAGATTGAAGACACTGGAATACTCCCTGCCAGCTTCTATGAAGCCAACATCACCCTGATACCAAAAGCAGACAGGGACACAACCAAAAAAGAAAACTACAGACCAATATCTCTGATGAACATAGATGCAAAAATATTAAACAAAATTCTAACTAACCGGATAGAGCAGTATATCAAAAAGATTGTTCATCATGACCAAGTGGGGTTTATCCCAGGCATGCAAGGTTAGTTTAATATACGTAAATCAATCAATGTGATCCACCACATCAACAAAAGCAAGACCAAAAAACACATGGTCATATCAATAGATGCAGAGAAAGCCTTTGACAAAATCCAACATCCCTTTATGATCAAAACACTACAAAAAATGGGAATAGATGGAAAATTCCTGAAGATAGTGGAGTCTATATATAGCAAACCTATAGCCAACATCATACTCAATGGTGAAAAACTGGAAGCATTTCCACTCAGATCAGGTACTAGACAGGGCTGCCCACTATCACCATTACTATTCAACATAGTGTTGGAAGTTCTTGCCACAGCAATCAGGCAGGAGCAAGGAATTAAAGGGATACAGATTGGAAGAGAAGAAGTCACACTCTCCTTATTTGCAGATGACATGATAGTACACATAGAAAAACCTAAAGAATCCAGCAAGAAGCTTTTGGAAATCATCAGGAAATACAGTAAGGTGTCAGGCTATAAAATTAACATTCAAAAGTCAGTGGCATTCCTCTATGCACACAGTAAGTTAGAAGAAATTGAAATCCAGAAATCAATTCCTTTTACTATAGCAACAAAAACAATAATATATCTAGGAGTAAATCTAACCAAGGAAGTGAAAGACTTGTATACTGAAAATTATGAGTCACTACGCAAAGAAATTGAAAAAGACACAAAGAAGTGAACCTTGTTCATGGGTTGGAAGAATTAACATCAACAAAATGAATATATTAACCAGAGCCATCTACAAATTTAATGCTATCCCCATCAAGATCCCAAGCACATTTTTTAGGAGAATAGAAAAAATGCTACAAATGTTTATCTGGAACCAGAAAAGACCTAGAATTGCCAAAACAATCTTGTGAAAAAAAGAACAGAACCGGAGGCATCACACTCCCAGATCTCAAACTATATTATAGGGCTGCTGTCATCAAAACTGCTTGGTACTGGAACATGAATAGAAACACTGACCAGTGGAATAGAATTGAGAGCCCAGAAATGAGGCCCCACACCTATGGACATCTAATCTTTGACAAAAGTGCCCAGACTATTACATGGGGAAAGCAGAGTCTCTTCAACAAATGGTGTTGGAAACAATGGGTTGAAACATGCAGAAGAATGAAACTGAATCACCGTATTTCACCAAATACAAAAGTAAATTCCAAGTGGATCAAGGACTTGGATATTAGACCACAAACTATCAAATACTTAGAGTAAAATATTGGCAGAACTCTTTTCCACATAAATTTTAAAGACATTTTAAATGAAACGAATCGAATTACAAAGAAGGCTAAGGCAAGTATAAACCTATGGGACTACATCAAATTAAAAAGCTTCTTCACAGCAAAAGAAACCACTACCCAAACCAAGAGACCCCTCGCAGAATGGGAGAAGATCTTTACATGCCATACATCAGATAAGAGTTTAATAACCAACATATATAAAGAGCTTGCCGAACTCAACAACAAGACAACAAATAGCCCCATCCAAAAATGGGGGGAGGACTTGGACAGAATATTTACCACAGAAGAGATCCAAAAGGCTGAGAAACACATGAAAAAATGCTCCAAGTCTCTGACTGTCAGAGAAATGCAAATCAAGACAACAATGAGATATCACTTCACTCCTGTGAGAATGTCATACATCAGAAAAGGTAACAGCAGCAAATGCTGGAGAGGGTGTGGGGTCAAAGGAACCCTCCTACACTGCTGGTGGGAATGCAAATTGGTCCAGCCTCTGTGGAGAACTGTCTGGAGAACTCTCAGAAGGCTAGAAATGGACCTACCCTATGATCCTGCAATTCCTCTCCTGGGGATATATCCTAAGGAACCCAACACATCCATCCAAAAATATCTGTGTACACATATGTTTTTGGCAGCACAATTTGTAATAGCCAAAACCTGGAAACAACCCAGGTGTCCAACAACAGATGAGTGGCTGAGCAAGTTGTGGTATATATACACAATGGAATACTGCTCAGCTGTAAAAAATGGTGACTTCACCGTTTTCAGCCGATCTTGGATGGACCTTGAAAAAATCATGTTGAGTGAAATAAGTCAGAAACAGAAGGATGAATATGGGATGATCTCACTCTCAGGCAGAAGTTGAAAAACAAGATCAGAAAAAGAAAACACAAGTAGAACCTGAAATGGAACTGGCGTATTGCACCAAAGTAAAAGACTCTGGGGTGGGTGGGTGGGGAGAATACAGGTCCATGAAGGATGATAAATGACATAGTGGGGGTTGTATTGTTAAATGGGAAACTGGGGAATGTTATGCATGTACAAACTATTGTATTTACTGTTGAATGTAAAACATTAATTCCCCAATGAAGAAATAAATTTAAAAAAAAAATCAACTTGGAGTGGTGAAGCCCCAGTGACAAAAAAAATAAGTATAGAAGAGACCAGAATTTGGAGTTAGGCAGATCTGAATTCAAATCCTGCTTGTTCACTTGTTCTATGTCTGACCCTGTGGAAATCACTTAACTTCTAAGTCTGTTTCCTCGTCAGCAAAACGGGTTTAATTTTCCACCATTCCAGGCTTGCTGTTAGGAATATATAGGGTAACACATGTGAAACCGTTTACAAGATAACGTGTACACAATTAGTGTTCCTTAAATGTCAGATGTGTTTTACTGTTACTCATAGACAATACTGTCTTAATTTTGTGTGATGCACGTCTATTTCTGTGCTATATTCTTAAAGTCAGGCATCGCCTTCTCACTGATCCTGGTAGCAGAGAGGACAAGGGGTGCAAATAGCTTGCTGGCCATTTCATCATGTTCACTTCTAATCATGGCACACAATGCAATGTGTGTATCTTCATCTATGACACCTTCAGCACCCCCTTTTTGTCATCTCTGAAATCTTGAACATGTATAATATCACTCTTTTTTTTTTTTGCCACCAGGGTTATTGCTGGAGCTCAGTGCCAGCACTATGAATCCACTGCTCCTGGTGGCCTTTAAAAAAAAAAATTTATTGGATAGAAAAGAGAGAAACTAAGAGAGGAGGGGGAGACTCAGAGAGGGAGAGAATGATAAACTCCTGCAGACCTGCTTCACTGCTTGTGAAGCGACCACCATGCAAGCAAGGAGCTGAGGGCTCGAACCCCCATCCATGTGGGGGGTCCTTGCTATTTACACTATGTTCGCTTAACCCAGTGTGCCACCTTCTGGCCCCCTATAATATCACTCCTTAAAGTCAACTCCAAATTAAAAAAACAGGACCAGAGAGGGAGACACACATAAACAAAGAGAAAGAGGGAAGAGACTGAGCATAGCATAAAACTAGCCCCCTCCCAGAAACAGTAGGGGCCATGTGCTGTGCTGTAGGTTGGAAACTGAGACTCACATGTAGCAAAACATGTGCCCTAACAGCTGAGCATTCTCAACAATAATTTCTCTAGTGCTTTTTTTTTTTTTCCCTTGCAACCAGAGTTTCACAGGAGATCTTTGGTTGATCACTTCAACTTCTCCCAGAAAACTTTTCCCCCCAAATAGAGGGTGAGAAACAAAGAAGGGAAGTTGCCATAACAGTGTACTACTGCTGATGAGCTTCCTCCTTGTATATTCTGGGGTGACTTCAGCCTTAACTCTTGGTCCTAGCACATGGTATATTCTACTCTCTAAGTAATGAACTCTATTAAGTGAGCTATCTCCTGGCTTCCTCTCTTCCCCATTTTTAGATTCATTTTCACTAGGACCCCTTGTAGATCTTTCTCTGCCTAGATGGTTTTCCCTTTTTCATTCTATGGAGTTTCCCTTTGGTGCCTGAAATATATCAACCTCATTATAAGAACTGCTGAACAAATGACCCCATCCAAAAATGGGGAGAGAATATGAACAGAATATTCACCAAAGAAGAGATCCAAAAGGCCAACAGACATGAAAAACATGTCCAAAAGTCATTAATTATCATAGGAATGAAAATTAGGACAAGGGGATTTCATTTCACCCCTGTAAGAATGTCATATATCAGAAATGACAGCAACAATAAATGCTGGAGAGGTTGTGGGGACAAAGGATCCCTCCTACACTGCTGGTGGAATGTAAATTGTTGCTGGTGGGAATGTAAATTTTTCCAACCCCTGTGGAGAGCAGTCTGGAAAACTCTCAAAAGGAGTGGAAGTGGACCTTCCCGATAACCCTGCAATTCATCTCTGAGGATATATCCTAAGGAACCAAACATACCCATCCAAACAGATTTATGTCTACCTATGTTCATAGCAGCACAGTGGCATGGAAAATAAATTAGTGGATAAAGCACTAGACTCTAAAGCATGATGTCCCAAGGTCATAGCAGCACAATTTGTAATAGCCAAAACCTGGAAGCAACCCAGATGTCCAATAACAGATGAGTGGCTGAATAAGTTGTGGCATATATACACAATGGAATATTACTCAGCTGTTAAAAATGGTGAATTCTCTTTCTTCACTTCATCTTGGATGGAGCTTGAACAAAATCATGTTAAGTGAGAGAAGCCAGAAAGAGAAGGATGAATATGGGATGATCTCACTTATTGAAGTTGAAAAATAAAAACATAAGGGAAAGAACAAAGCAGAACTTGGATTGGAGTTGGTGTACTGCACCAAAGTAAAAGACTCTGGGGTGGAGGGGGGAGGGTTCAGGGTCCTGGAACATGATCCCAGAAGAGGACCTTGTGGGGGTTAGACTGTTACGTGGAAAAAAACTGAGAAGTGTTACACATGTATAAACTACTATATTATACTGTAAAGCATTAATCCCCCCAATAATGAAAAAAAAGTAAAATCTCTTCACAAAGATTTTTTAAAAAGAGAACTGCTGGGAGTCGGGCTGTAGTGCAGCGGGTTAAGGCAGGTGGCGCAAAGCACGAGGACAAGCATAAGGATCCCGGTTCGAACCCCGGCTCCCCACCTGCAGGGGCGTCGCTTCACAGGCAGTGAAGCAGGTCTGCAGGTGTCTATCTTTCTCTCCTCTTCTCTGTCTTCCCCTCCTCTCTCCATTTCTCTCTGTCCTATCCAACAGCGACAACAATAATAACTACAACAATAAAAAAGGGCAACAAAAGGGAATAAATAAAATAAAATATTAAAAAAATTAAAAAAAAAAGAGAACTGCTGAAAAGTGCTTCTGTTGTGAAAGAATCTTCCTGATATTTGCTAAAGTCATTTTGAAATCTGTTCCTTTCCTAAGCTTGTAGCAATCCTCTCCCACTTGGCATCATATGTAAATTTAATGAGCATTCACTCACTTTCATCACCCAGGTCATTGGGTCATTGATTCTCATTTCCCTTTGTGCTTTTAGAGCAAAGAGACTATCTTAATTCATCTTTCCAACCCTTTTATCAATGACAGTATTTTCCTGTTTCCATTACACTTTAAGGATAATAGCATCGTCATTTTCATTCTACTATTAAAATGGAAAACTTGACTTTATACACTAGTTTTCACTTCTCTTTTCATTCTAAAAGTATTTATGTGATTTTAGGAGTTTTATGTTTTCGTAATATTGGCTTTATAACTTTTTTATTGGATACCATTCAATATTTCTCCAACAATAGTCAGTTCTTAAATTTAAATCCACACACACACACAAAAAAAGGTCATTAAGTTCCAAACCTTTCCCTTTAATATTCATTGTCTACATAATCTACATAATGCACTTACATGCAGAAAGCTGTTGAAAGTGAAAAGAAATTCTTACACAGAAAGCAGAAGTGGGATTATTTGGAATAATTATTAAGGAAATGATTGCAAGTAACGTTGTAGCACTGGGCAATGAGGAATTGACTGCTAGCAGAGTTTAATGGTAGTAGCAGGGATTTTGAAGGAAGAGAACACAGAGAAATAGTGGCAAAAAATTTTTTTTAATGAGCTTTATAATACATGACAAAAAGGAAACAAATTTTACATACTACAACTCTAGTCACTACAATCTTTTTTTTTTTAATCTTTATTTATTTGATAGAGACAGCTAGAAATTGAGAGGAAGGGAGAATAGAGAGAGGAGACTGAGAGACACCCACAGCATTGCTTCACCACTTGTGAAGCTTTCCCCCTGCAGGTGGGGATCGGGGGCTTGAACCCGGGTTCTTGCACACTATAACATGTGCGCTCAACCGGTGTTCCACCACCCGGCCCCCAATCTTTTCTGAAATATTCAGATCAATTATAATTTTTCCATCTTTACCACACACGAAAAAGTAGTCTTCTTTTGTAGTTTTAGTTGCATACTTGCTCTCCTTGCAACTCTGAATCAGTTCTTCTTGACCTATCACACAAAGTTCAGACTTCTTAGTCTGACATAAACAAGCCTTCAGGTTCTTACCAGTACATCTCCCTATTTTATCTCTTGCCACAGCCTCTCATTCCTGTGGCCATGTTTCAATGACTGATGCACTATTCATTTGTTTTGCTCCCCCTTACCTTCATAAGTATCTCCTATGTTATTTCTATCCGAATCCTAAGATTCTGAGATTGGTATCTATTACCTTTTCCTAGTCCCCAGTTTCTTTTGAATATCCTACTTCACGTGATCCTGGTAGGACTGACAATAAAGGGCTTTATCTTTTATACCACAGAAGATGAACTCACAGCCACATCAGATCTATTGGGACTGTCCACTCATGGATGTAAGGGTTGACCAGTGGTGATTTATTACCTAATCAAAACAAATCATAGTCTTTGTGGGAAGTGTAAATATCTGTTAACAGAAGGGAGGTTTATTCTTTCCCTGAGCTAGTTAAAAATCAAAATATTGAGGATTACATCACCCTAAATTTTTTTATTCTTCATTCTTTTCAATTGACATTTGAAAGTTACTTACAAGTATGTTATTGATAATTCACTGAATCCCCATTTTTCTTTTTTAACTTTTTAAAAAATGTTTCATTATGTGGATGCATTGAAACAATGAGTGCTCATAAAGAAAGCATGATAAATAGAAAATCAATAAAACTTGAACAAGTCTTGAATAATTGACACTTATAGAACACTCTAACCAACAATGGGGTATAAATTCTTTTAAAGTGCATGTAGCACAGGCACTACATTCTGAATGATAAAGTAAGTCTAACATTTAGAATAATCTGGTTTTGAATAAAAAAGATAAACAAATAAAAAAAGACTCACTAATTCTACAAAGGTTGAGTTTATATAGATTATGTTCACTGATATAACAGGATTAAATAAAAATGAAAATAGCTTTTTTTTTTATCCTGGAAAGTCTTTAAAATTTTGGAATCAAAATAGCATACTACTAAATAAATAGACAATGGAGCAATCAATAAATCAAATGTAAAACCAGGAAGTATCTGCGTGCGATTGAACATAAAATCAATATATCAAAATTTGGAGCATTTTATGGTCAGTACACTTTGGAGAAATATGTAGAATAGGGAGTCAGGCCATAGCAAAGCAGGTTAAATGCAGGTGGCGCAAAGAGCAAGGACCGGACTAAGAATCCCAGTTCAAGCCCCCAGCTCCCCACCTGCAAAGGAGTCGCTTCACAGGCAGTGAAGCAGATCTGCAGGTGTCTCTCTTTATCTCTCCCTCTTTTTCTTCCCCTCCTCTCTCCATTTCTCTCTGTCCTATCCAACAATGAAGACATCATCAACAACAACAATTAAAAAACAAGGGCAACAATAAATATAAAAAAGAAATATGTAGAATAAATGCCTGTTAGAATAAAAGAAATGTCTACAATGAGAACATAAATATTAACAAATTGAACTACCACATTAACAAACAAAATTCAACATGTAACTTAGAAAATTTAGAACAAAAACCAAATTAAATTGAACAGATGAAGAGAGAAATAATAATATCAAAGAGGAAGTCTAATAAATAGAGAAAGGAAAAACAATGAAGCCAAATCTGGGTGTACTGCTCTTTTTTTTTTTTGAACATCAATAAAATTTCTAAATTAGACTGTCTAGATTTATCATTAAAAAGATAAGGCAAAAAATAGACATATATGAGAATAAAATGTGGTATGTTTAGTTTTAATGGCTATTAAAAGGACCTTAAAGAAATAAATTATATACAATCTTGGGCTAATATATAAAGCATATAGATGAAACTAGCTAAAAACTTAAATCAAGTATCACTATCAAAGCTCACTCAAGAAGTTTATAAACAGACCTGGAGAAATAGCACAACTATTTACATAACAGACTTTCATGCCTGACATCCACAAGTCCTAGGTTCAATCCAAAGAATTTCCCATCATAAACTATAGTTAAATAGTGCTGTAGTATCTATAAATAAACAAATAAACAAAGAATTCAACACACTATATTAACTGAATCAAATTATCAGTGAAATATATTCCCAGGAAAGAAATACCAGGCCCAAATTTTTGTACAGGTAAATTCAGCCAAATATTCAACAAACAAAAATAGGACACTCAGAAAAATTAAATAGGTTTAAATTGTTTCCATTCTATGACACTAGTACACATTCCATGACACACTACAGTAATAAAATTAAATTCATTGTAAGAAAACTGCAGACCCATGGCCCTCATAGCATGAATGCAAGTTTTATCAAGAAAATTTTAGCAAATTGAATTCAGCAATATGTGAAAATGATAATACATTATGTTATGATCAATGGTTTTTGCCACAGGAATACAAGGATAGGCTAACATCCATAATTCAATCAATATAACTCATCATATTAACAAACTAATGAAATAAAATCTAGTTTATAATCATCTTGAAGGTATGGACAAAAAGTTTTCAATGAAATCATTGCTTCCAAATGAACACTTGTTATAATATAGAATGAAAATGCACCTTATTCAACTGGTTAATATATATCACAAAAACTAGGTTGATTTGTTTTCAGCTAAAGAATTAAAAGCAGAGGCCAGGTGGTGGTGCACCTTTTTACAAAGCAGCACACTTTAAAATGTCCAAGGAGCCAGGTTTAAGACCCCAGTTTCATGGGCAAAGGGAAAGCTTCACAAGGGGTGAAGTCTTGCTGCAGGTGTCTTTCTCACTGCCTGTCTTCCTCCCCCCTTTTGTTTCTTTCTGTATATCCAATTATTAATCAAATAAATTTTAAAAAGAATTAGAAGCAATGTACACCTAGCAATGACTTACTGAGAAGAATGCCTGATTCTCCATTTTTGCTTAACATTCTCTGATACATAAATAAAAATCAATTTTATCTCTTCACAGAACAAAAAAAACAGAAGAAAAGGGAAATTAAAATCAATAGTACTTACAACAATCTAAATATATCAGGTGCTTGGGGATGAATCTGAAAATAGATATGAAAAACATATTCCCTGACACTATATTGCTGAGAGAAAATAAATAGGGCCTAATTAATAGAGAGGTATACTCTATCCAGAGGTTACTCAATAGTGCTAAAATATCAACTCTCCCAATCTGCTTTTCAAATAAGTGCAATCTCTGCAATTCCAACAGAATTCCTGTAGAAATTGGAAAAACACATTCTTAAACAAAATTCATACAGAAATTCAAAGAACCAAGCACGGCAAACAAAGAAGCTTAGAAATGCTGGAGGAATAATCACCTTATTTCACAATTTACTGTAAAGGTACAACTATAAATACTTTCCTGTCACTGGTGTCAAGATAAACCAATACAAAAATAGAACAAAATAAACCATCTAGAAATAGACCCAGACATACTGAATAATGGTTTTCAACAAATGTGCAAAGGTATTCAGTGAACAATCTTTTCAACATATAGGTCTTGAAAATTTATATACTGATATGCAAAAATTAAAGGAAGGAAAAGAAAAAATAGTTGACTTAGCAGTCAGGGAACTAGCACAATTGTTGGAAACTAGAAAATGCATGTCTGAGCTTTCTAGTTCGACCCCAGTGAGGTATGTACTAGTATGTTGCTGTGATTCTCTTTTTCACCACACCCCATCCTGGTAGAATGTGGTAGGCATGTTTGTTTGTTTAGTTACTTATTTTTGCCTCCAGGGCATTCGCTGGGGGGGTGCCTGCACTAGACTCCATTGCTCCTGGAGGCTATTTTTCCCATTTGGTTGTCATTGTTGTTATTGCTATTGTTTCCATTGCTGTTGTTGGATAGGACAGAGAGAAATCAAGAGAGCAGGGGAAGAATAAAGACAGACACCTGCAGGCCTGTTTCAATGCCTATGATATAACGCCCCTGCAGGTGGGAAGCCAGGGTTCCAACCCAAATCTTTCCTGCTTGAGCTTTGCTCCATGTGCGCTTAACCCCACTGCCTGGCCTCTGATGTTTAATATTCTAAAACACTGCTCAATTGTTTTCCAAAGTAGTTGTACCACTGTACATCCCCACTATGTTTTTTTAACTGATATAGAAATAAAAACAACTACACATACAATGACTTACATACAGCTGTTCACAATAACTACACTTGTAATAGCTATAAATTACAAGCAACCAAACATACCATTGAAGACAAAAAATGTAATATGTATACATATATGTGTGGATGTAGTCTATAGAATGTACTCAAAATAATTATGTTGAAAGAAGGTAAACAAAAGTGATCAAATAAGTGCACACTATGTGATTCCATCTATACAAAACTCTAGAAAATGTAAATCAATGTGCAGTAAGACAAAGTTGATTTGTGAAGGGGAGGAAAGATGGAAGAATGAATTATAAAGAGACATAACAAAATTTTTCATAATGATAGACACATTAATCTGATTTTAGTGAGATTTTAACTGTGTATGCATACATCAAAACAAACATGTTCAGTTCATTATATGTTGATTTTAGCTCTGTGTGTTGTTTAAAATAAGCTTTTTCTCAGGAAGCCTTCACTGGAAGTGGGTAGGTCCTGTCACCATTTGAAAATTCACAGCAAGGACAGAATTTACAATGGCACATAAAATGATAAAGATATATGGCTAGTATGAAGACAAGCACACAGCAGACATAATATTCAACTGTGAAATTTAAAAGGTTTTACTCTGAAACCAGGAACAAGACAAGGATGCTCACTTTAACCATTTATTTTTCTTTTTTCTTTTTAAAAACTACATTACTCATAGTTTTATTTTTTTATTTATTGATTTAATTTACCAGACCTCTGGTCATCTCGGGTTTATGGTGGTGTGGGAGATTGAACCAGAGACTTCAGCGGCTCAAGCATGAGAGTCTCTTCACATAATCATTAGGCTATCTTCCCTTGCCCTTCCACTCTAACTATTTATATTCAATACTGTATGAATTAGGCTAACCAAAGTATTTAAGCAAGAAGAAGATATAAAAGTCATCCAAATAGATGCAAAATTACCTCTGCAAAAGGCAGAACGTATTATAGACAGAAAATCCTAAAGACACCACCAACAAAATAACTTTTCAAATTAATAAATAATTTCTGTAAATTTGCAGGCCTATTCAACATACAGTAATCATTGAACGTTCCTACATCCTAGTAAAGATCTATTTGAAACTAAAACAAAGAAAGCAACCAGGGTCAAGGAGATGGCTCACCAGTAGAGCCTGGGTTAGAACCTGGCATCACATGGGACCAGGAGAACTTCTGGTGCTGTGGTCTCAGTCTCTCTCTCTCTCTCTCTCTCTCTCTCTCTCGGAAATAAAAATAAAAAATATTTATAAATTAGCACAGAAGCAATGTTACCATACATTTACAGGGATTCAATATTAAAAAAGCAGTCCATTCACAAAACCACAAAGGTCAATTGAAATACAATCATAATCACTTAATGACATTTTTAGTCAACTATGGCCCACATTATAATGGTGGTCCCAAAAGTATATAACGTCAAAAAAAAAAAAAAAGCCCAAAGTAAAAACCCTAGGTGGAGAGTGAGGGTGGGTGATCACGTTCAGCTTCATGGGGCAGGGGTGGGACACAGTCTTTTGGTGGTGGGAATGGTGTTTATGTAAAAAAGTAAAAAAGTAAATAAAAAAAATTATATGACATGTAGGGAGTAGGGCAACAGCACAGCAGGTTAAGCGCAGGTGGCACAAAACGCAAGGACCAGCATAAGGGTCCCGGTTCAAGCCCCCGGCTCCCCACCTGCAGGGGAGTCCCTTCACAGGCAGTGAAGCAGGTCTGCAGGTTTCTATCTTTCTCTCCCCCTCTCTGTCTTCCCCTCCTCTCTCCATTTCTCTGTCCTATCCAACAATGACGATATCAATAACAACAATAATAACTACAACAACAATAAAAAGACAAGGGCAACAAAAGGAAAAATAAATAAATAAATTTTTAAAAAATAATATAACATGTAATTAAACTATGTGAACTACATACAGAAATGAGAAGGTCCAGGAAGGCATTCCTTAGAATGTACCCCATTGTTAAACAATACATGAGTGCAATTGGGAATTTAAAAAATTAAAGAACCATTTACTGAAAAGAAATTAGACAAAGACATAGATAATGAAGAAAATTAACCAAATAAATAGAAATATACCTATTGGAAAATAACTATTGTTAAAGTGTTAGTCAGCATTCCATAACATTTTTCACAGAAAAAATATTTCAAAAAAACCAAAAGTATTCTAAAATTTATATGGAATATCAAAGTAATCCTGATAATATAATCAAAGTTATCCTTATAATGAAGAAAAAGATGAAGGTATCACACTTCCTGATTATTACAAGGTTGCATAAATCAAGACCTATTACTTTAAATGTAAATAACATTGCATGTTGAGGCAATAAAACATGTTTAAAGGATCAGATCAAACAAAGTTATTTTGCTCCACTCATTTTTGACAGGGTAGCTAAGAGCACATGTGGGGGAAAAATGTGTTTAAAAATTGGCTATTTGTATATTTGTATGCAAGAGAATGAAAATGAATCCCCAACTCAGTGGCCCAGGTGGTGGGGCAGTGGGTACAGCACTAGACTGGGAGTATGGACCGACCAGTCAAGGCCCATGTTCAGCGGGGAAGCAATTACAGAAGCCAGACCTTCCTCCTTCTGCATCCTATAATGACTCCGGGTCCATACTTACAGAGGGATAAAGAATAGGAGAGCTTTTGGGGCAGGGGTTGGGGGGAGAATGGGATAGGGAGTTGTGGTGGGAACTGTGTGAAATTATACCCCTCTTATCCTATGGTCTTGTCAATATATCCATTTTATAAATAAAATAAAATAAAAGTGGGGTCCAGGTGGAGGCATACCTGGTTAAGTGTATGTGTTACCATTAACAAGAACGCAGGTTCTAGTACCTGGCCCCTACCTGTAGGAAGAAAGCTTCTGGAGTGGCAGATCAGTATTGCAGGTATTTATCTCTCTCTCCTCCATCATCGTTCCCTCTCAGTTACTCTCTACACTATCAAATTAAATAAATAAGATTTTTAAAAATGTTAAGTGTCATTTTTACAAGCTTAACATTTTTTAGTTAACAAGTATGTAGAAGTTTTAAAATTCAATTTAATCTGCACTAGAGATTACAGTACTTTAACCAAAATTCAACAATTAATTTACTAAACAGATAAAGTGTTAAAAATGCATGTTCATCTTAAAACCATGAAAACTAAGATTTATAGATATATGTAAAAACACTAATTCAAGTATTAAAGTAATAAAATTCATAGTATCTCTTATTTCTGTATCTAGTTATTTGTCCCAAATTTTTACCATTCATGATTTAGTATTCAAAATTTCATTTAGTATACTTAGTATCCAGGAAGCATATTTAATTCCCTAGATAATCAATAAATAATCTTATAAAATTCTTGTTTTGTCATTTTAATAAGAAATCAAAATAGTAATTTAAAGAGCACTGGTAGAAAATGATTTGTCATTTACTTAGTAACAATAATATCACATAACATTACTGTAGAACAATCACTTCTTAAGTCTCCAGACATTTTTTAATACTTCTGGTATGTCTGATATTTCTTGACATTCATCTCCATTTTGCTGATTCATAAAAGCCAACTCTGAATTTCTTAAAAAAAAATGACATGAACCTAGTAACTATGTTCTCTGACTCACAATCTTTCTCTACCTGCCAGAGGATGGAGAAAAATAATATACTAGCACGAAACAGTTTGGCTAGCTCGGGATAATGAAATGTTCAATTGACACTTGGATCTTATCTATTCCCACCTTTTTATATGCGATCCAGTCAAACACCCTGTCAATATCTGTTGCCCGTATCACTTCCTGTGAAACTGGATGGGAACTGGCCAAGCCATCAAGCAGCATCACTTCATGAAGAACATCCGTCAGAAACCTCTGTTTTTCCTGCAACACATATATCAGAGGTGATTCATGGTTATGACAGAACGTGTGTGACAGCATGAACAAAATGTGTGTTACTTAAAGGATGGTGCTCATCAGCCTGCATGCTGAGACTTCACTCTAAGGAAAACCCAGTAAATAAAGTGCCCCCTATGTTACTCTAAAATAAAGGTAGTTATTTGGGGCACAACATGAAACAAAATCAATGGACTACAATAGGTAGTAGATAATCGCTAAAAAACAGTGAACTCTGCTTTCACGGTGGTTAAATAAATCTGGATGCTGTGCACATAAATGAAACTGACTAAGCTTGTTTGTGCATTCTGCATGGTCAAGACTACAGTTTCATTCTCAACTAACCTTTTTTAGTGCAGTTCAATATAAGAATACTAACTAAATTTCAGAGATCATATATATATATTTCTATTTATACCACTTGCTTCCAATGCATGTGATCAGTTCATTTTCACTCCCTAACTGGACCTCTCTTCCACTCTTACTTTAATATGCACGGAATTGTTTTCTAAAAGAAGTTAGAGGATCACAGTAAATGATAGAAGACATTATTGAGATTGCATTATTCTATCTGTGGATATGTGTATATGTATAGAAATATATGAATTTAAAATAGTGACCAAAATAGAGAGCATTATGCATTAACAATCCACTGACATTGACTTGAGGAACTAGACAAAATCACAGGTGTTTAGTCTATTTATTTTAAGAAAGCATTGTTTACTCTAATAAAAGATTATTTTTATGCCCCCCCCAAAAGGAAAAATACCTGTTGTAAAGAACCAGCTGGGATTTTGCTAACAAAAATACCAATAACTTTTAGTTTTGGCCTCCTGTCTTCTTTGATGGAGGGAAGGAGGGAATGGATAGCTACAGAAGATAACATGCCCCAATTGGGACCTGAGAAATATCATTACAGAGATTAAAAACTCGTGCTTACATAACTCTAGCTAATTTTGAGCTCATTCCTGGAATGCCTTAGTATTGAAGTTGCAAATAAGTACTGTACTATTTACAGATAAGTTGCAATTTCAAGATGAAATCACAGGTTTCCTCCATCCAGAATTAAAAAAAACAACAGAAATTAGATAGGTGGATGAATAATGAATTAAGTTGCTGATTACCAACCTAAATCACTGAACAAATGATTATGAACAAAAATATCTCTTGGAAGTCAGATCTACAGTAAAATGCACATATATAAACAATCAACTATTCTTTTTTTTAGCATATTCTCCATTTCTATCTTTTTTTTAATTACTGATTGACTTTTTCAGATAGAAACAGATTAACAGAGAGACAGCGAAAAGCATCATGGACCTGAAACACCTTTAATGTGAATGGGTCAGGAACATGGGAAAGCAGGCCACTATCCAAATCAGTTATCTTGCCAGCTTTAAATATATGATTATACTTTAAACTGATCAGCAAACTTTCACTTATAAGTACCATCTGAAAATGTGATTTCTATTCTAAGATTAAAATTCAAATTTTCAATAGCTATTATCAATATCACTACATTATTCAAACATCTGATAAACAGTTGCAGTAAAAAATGAGTTTGAGGCAGTGGGTAGATAGCATAATGGTTATGCAAAGAGTCTCTCATGCCCTAGGCTCTGAAATCCCAAATTCAATCCCCCAGTGCTCTGGTAAAAAAATAAAGAAAAGAAAAGAAAAGAAGAAGAAGAAAAAAAGAATTCAAAGAAACTGGTTAACTTTGTGTTTTTGTTGAAATTTTAAAATGAGTTTGAAATAACTGTTCATTTAAATTCTGAATTTTACGTATTTGTATTTCTTTTTAGTGGTATCTGTGAATGAGCCTAGGTACTCATACATAGTAAAGCTTGTGCTCTACAATGTGAGCTATGTCCAGACCCCAACCCCATAAAATCCCATTTTTTAGTATTTGGCTACAATAAATTAATATTAATATTAATCAATATTTAATTAATAATTAATATTAATCAATGGTAAGATTGAGTAACTATATCTTGGTTCAATAAATATGTGATTTAAAAAAAAAGGTACATATTGCCTGGCTATGAACATTTGTAGGGAAATGTAAGGTAAAAAATATTGTTTTTTGTTGTTATTCAAGTAAATATAAGTTATACACACACAACATACTGTTTCATGCTTTTGAGATAAAACAAAAATCTTTGCCTTGTCAATAGATTACCAAGACAGGCTTCATTCTTCTCTTTATAAAAAACATATTTTGATATTTATTTATCTTTTAAATTAAATTTAATCTTTTAAATTTTTCATTGTTTAGTAATAATAACTGCATAATAATTGCAACCATAATAATTTAAAATATTTTATTGCTCAGTTCAATAAGTCATTGTAAGATTTTAGGATTTATAAAGTTATTACTAGTGATTTAATAATGGTTTACAAGGTTACAAGATTATAGGTATATAGTTACACACCACACTTACCACCAAATTTCTGTGCCTTGTCCTGCTTTCTTCACTTTTCCCCCTCCTCCAAGAGTAACCACCAGACTTCTCAAAAAGTCTTACAAGCAGTTTGGCAGTTTGCCAGAGGCAAACCCAATTTAGCAAAGCTACAAAGAATTTCCAGAAGAGAAGGTGCTATTTTAAATATAAAGGCCTGTATCGGTATAAAATAAGAAGTGATCATAGCTTTCCAGTCTTTGATAAAAGTACACAGGCACTTTGGAATATAACTAAAATATGCCTACTAGCTATCTACAAAACGGACACCCCTCCGCCCACACTCTTCTTCTGCACTATTCCAGTCTTTAGGTTCTTGATTAGTCAACAGTTCTTTTTGGATTTATATGTTAATTCCCTTCTCAGCCACCAGGTTCCAGATGCTACCATGATGCCAACCAGACTTCCCTGGACAGACAACCCCACCAATGTGACCTGGAGCTCTGATGCCCCATAGCCCCAACCCAGCAGGGAAAGAGAGAGGCAGGCTGGGAGTATGGATCGACCTGTCAATGCCCATGTTCAGCAGGGAAGCAATTACAGAAGCCAGAACTTCCACCTTCTGCATCCCAAATTGACCTTGGGTCCATACACCCAGAGGGTTAAAGAATAGGAAAGCAAATAAAGGGAGGGCATAGGATATGGAGTTCTGGTGGTGGGAATTGTGTGGAGTTGTACCCCTCTTATCCTATGGTTTTGTCAGTGTTTCCTTTTAATAAATAAAATAAAATCTATTGTTATATGGAAAACTGGAAAATGTTACGCATGTACAAACTACTGTATTTACTGACGAATATAAAACATTAATTCCCCAATGAAGAATTAAAAAAAAAGATGATGAAGAAAAGAAAAATAAATAAATAAAATAAAATAAAAAGAATAGGAAAGCAAATAAAAAGAAATCAAATAAATAGGAATGGGGAATAGGAAATCAAATAAAAAGAATAGGGAATGGGATACGGAGTTCTGGTAGTGGAAATTATGTGGAACTGTACCCTCTTATGCTATGGTCTTGTCAGTGTTTCCATTTTATAAATAAAAATTTAAAACAATAAAAATAAAATATAAAAAAGAGTCCTCATCCTTATCACTATCATCAACAGCAACAGCACCAGCACCAAAAGTGACTAAGTATTAATTAATTGCTTACTGCTACCTGAGACTATGAAAGTTTAAGAATAACACTAAAAGGGGCAGAGGGTAGATAGCATAATGGTTATGCAAAGTGACTCTCATGCCTGAGGCTCCAAAGCCCCAGGTTCAATCCCCTGCACCACCATAAGCCAGAGCTGAACAGTGCTCTGGTGAAAAAAAAAAAAAAAAAGAATAACATTAAAAGAAATACTGACTCTAGTGTGAGTTGAGACAAAATAGCTGGTCACTGTGAACAAAGTGACAATTTCCCCTTTTACTTCAGACATGCTAAAGGAATTTTGTGAAAAAATTATATAAAGCAATTATTTATGTAAAGTTTAGTAGAAGAGGTAGAATCTGATCTGACCTTTGAAAAATAATCAAAGGTGTGTGTGGAGAGAATAACAGATTTAGATATATGGTAACTATTCAGTAGTAAGCTTTCAATCTCATTCTGGGGAATGAGATTGAAACTGGGGAACTTTAAAATCTTTTAAAAATATGTTTAATGGTGAAAAAAATTCTACTATTCCAATATAGGCATTCTTATGGTTGTTGCCTGTATATAGCATTCAAAAATAATTGGTATATTGTTTTGTATTGTATCGAATTCAGAAATATATTGTACCTGAATTTTTGGAGAACAGTGCAAAAGGCTTTTCAGAAAATTAAGCTAATGATGAAAAATGCACAAAATTGAAGATAACATATGATAAAGAAAAGTACTATTATTTAATTCATTCATTTACAGTGTAAATATTGTTAAATTCTTAAGTCTATGCTAGATATTTTACTTTATTTTGATACTAAAAAACTGGAAACATTTCCCCTCAAATCAGGTAAATGACAGGGCTGTCCACTATCACCATTACTACTCAACATAGTGTTGGAAGTTCTTGCCATAGCAATCAGGCAGGAGCAAGGAATTAAAGGGATACAGATTGGAAGAGAAGAAGTCAAACTCTCCTTATTTGCAGATGATATGATTGTATACATATAAAAAAACTAAAGAATTCAGCAGGAAGCTTTTGGAAATTATCAACCAATATTGTAAGGTGTCAAGATACAAGATTAACATACAAAAGTCAGTGGCATTCCTCTATGCAAACACTAAGATAGCAGAAGAAGAAATTCAGAAATTGATTCTTTTTACTAAAGCAAAAAAAAATAATAAAATATCGAGGAATAAACCTAACAAAAGAAGTGAAAGACTTGTATACTAAAAATTATGAGTCACTATTCAAGGAAATAGAAAAAGACACAAAGAATGGTGTTGGAAAAATTGAGTTAAAACATGCAAAAGGATGAAACTGAACTACTATATTTTACCAAACACAAAAGTAAATTCCAAGTGGATCAAGGACTTGGATGTTAGGCCGGAAACTATCAAATACCTAAAGGAAAATATTAACAGAACTCTTTTCCATGTAAATTTTAAAGACATCTTCAATGATACAAATATAATTACACAGAAGACTAAAACAAAAATAAACCAATGGAACTAGACCAAATTAAAAACTTCTTCACAGCAAATGAAACCACCACTTAAAGAAGGAAATCCATTACATTATAGGAGAAGATCTTTACATCAGACAAGAGGTTAATACCCAATATATATAAAGGGCCCACCAAACTCAGCAACAAGAAAAAACAAATGACCCCACCCAAAAATGGGGAAAGGATATGAACAATATATTCACCAGAGATCCTAAAGGCCAACAAACGTATGAAAAAATCCTCCAAGTCATTGATTGTTAGAGAAATGCAAATAAAGACAACAGGAGATACCACTTCACTCCTGTGAGAATGTCATACATCAGAAAAGGTAGCAACAACAAATGCTGGAGAGGTTGTGGAGACAAAAGGAACCTTCTTGCACTGCTGGTAGAAATATAAATTGGTCCAACCTCTGTGGAGAGCAGACTGGAAAACTCTCAGAAGGCTAGAAGTGGACCTTCTCTATGACCCTGCAATTCTTCTCCTAAGGATATATCCTAAGGAACCAAACACACCCATCCAAAAAGATCTGTGTATATCTATGTTCTTAGCAGCATAATTTGTAATAGCCAAAACGTGGAAGCAACCCAGGTGTCCAACAACAGATGAGTGGCTGAGAAAGTGGTGGTCTATGGAATACCACTTACCTATTAAAATGTGTTGGAAAATTGTGCAGATGTGGTTCAGTTAGGCAGGGCCCACAAACCACCCTAAGCTAGTAAGGCCAGTCCCTTTATCTACATACCAATCTTCTGCTTTGTCTTATAATTGACAAAAGGTCTCCCCACCATGTTATCCCTTCAGGGTATTGTTAATTCCTGTCAGCTAAAACCATAGCAATGGTAGCTAAGGAGGTTCCCAGCGTGCCTTTTTCTTTTCTCCACGCCCTTTCCTAGCCATCTCCATTCCCTACTTGCCACTTCTGGTTTTATCCCATAAAACCCACTTCTGTTCCTGGTTTCGTTCTCTTCTTCTCTTCCTTTCTTCTCTCTCCTGCATCCCAACCTGGAGAAGGGCTGGCATGCAGAGCCAGAGGCAGCCATTGCGGTTTGGTGCCACATGACTTAGCACACTGTGCTCATACCCGACTCTGGGACACTCCCGTGTGAATAAAGAATTGTATTACTACGCCACCATGAGTTCCTGGATCCTCTCTCCCGCCTCAATGCTAGCCCGGCAAAAATGGTGATTTCAGTTTTTTCACCATATCTTGAATATAACTTGAAGGAATCAAGTGAGGTAAATCAGAAAGAGAAGGATAATTATGGGAATGATCTCACTCATAAACAGAAGTTAAAAAATACTACCATGATGCCAGCCTGCCTTTCCTGGCAGATGAACTCACCAATGTATCCTGGAACCCCACCTCCCCAGAACTCTACTCCACTACAGAAAGGTAAAGACAGGCTGGGGGTATGGATCAACTTCTCAATGTCCATGTCCAGTGGAGAAGCAATTACAGAAGCCAGACTTCCCACCATCTGTACCCCTTAGAGATCTTTGGTCCATACTCCCAGAGGGATAAAGAACAGGGGACCTCCCAATGGAGGAGATGGAATATGGCATGCTGGTGGTGAGAATTATATGAATTGCACCAAAATAAAGGACTCTGGGGTGTGTATGTTTGGGGCGGGGTTCAGGTCCTGGAACATCATGTCAGAAGACCTAGAGGGGGTTGAATTGTTATGTGGAAAACTGAGAAATGTACAAACTACTGTATTTTTAACTGTATTTTATTGTTGAGTGAAAACCATTAATCCAATAAAATAAATAAAATAATAAAAAAGAAAGCTGTGATATATATGCCAGAAAGAGAAGGACGATTATGTAAGATCTCACTCATGGACAGGAGTTGAGAAATAAGAACAGAAAGGAGAAATCACAAAGCAGAACTTGGACTAGGTTTAGAGTATTGCACTAAAGCAAAGGACTCTGGGAGTACAGGGAAGTCATCAGGTCCTGGTGCAGGATGGTGGAGAAAGATAGGATGGAGGTGAAAGTGTTTTGCAAAAAATTGAGAAGTTTTACACATGTATCAAAAACTAAATTGACCATTAATCTACCCTCCCAGTTAAAAACAAACAACAACAGCAACAAAAACCAGAAAGGGCACAAAATTTCACTCCTCATCTGCAGCCCACATCAGTAATGCTCAGTGAAGTGATCTGCTTCCTAGGACTGACCATAGTCTGCTGTAAATAAATGAAGATTCTCATGGCCTCCTTGTCATTTTGAGACAGAATAAGGAATGAGAGTTATCTTTTGACCTGGACAAACAAGTCCAAGGAAAATAAGAAATCACATCCCAACTACTGTCACATTCTCCCTCTGGCACTGTGACATTGAGGAAATTGCATCTTTTAAAACTTAATTCTATTTAAGGATAAATATACTCTGTTTCACATTGTGAGTTCATAAATTTACTAAGGTCTTTGGAAAGGTACTATATAAATCAAACAGATCATTAGAATGTAATTGCAATGCATATTCAGAGATTCTAATAAGAACTTATCAAAATGAAATGAAAGCAGATAAACAGCTAACTGTGTTATAATATGATGGATGCTATAAAACACAGAGGATGAAATGATTAATTAGTGTGGAAAAGACTTCGCCGAGCAAGTGACATTAAAGTGGATGCTGAAGGATGAAGGGTAATTCAGATGAATAGAGGAAGGAACTATAAAATAAATAAATAAATAAATAAATAAACAAGTTCAGGTGATGGGAATAAACAAAGCTTATCTGGACTTAAATTCTCAAATACCACATAAAGAGTCTGAGCTAAAACATGGGAATTAATAGGCATAATGACATAATGTAAGTGATGTTTTAGAAAAAAAATTTACTCATTTATGGTGTACAGAGTGACTTAATATATGTAGAGAAGGTAAACAGGAAGTATCTATTTCACTATGAGTGTCTGGGTTGAAGATGTGTTAAAACAAGGTACTACTAAAGAGCAAGCCTACTTTAGAGATATTTTGATTGAAAACCAAACCAACAGTGATGTCTAGTTACCCCTGACTTGGTTGTTTGTTTGTTTTCTTTTGATTTTTGTTTTTAGCAGAGCACTGTTCAGCTCTGGTTTATTGTTTAGAGCCTTAGGTATAAAACTGTTTTTGCATAACCATTATGTATATGACCCGACTGAGTTGTATTTTTCATGCATTGGTCTCTTGATAGATGATAGACAGGTAGGTGATAGATAGATAGATAGATAGATTAGATAGATAGATAGATAGATAGATAGATAGATAGATAGATAGATAGATATGATAGAGATGATAGATAGGCAGGTAGACAGATGCAGAGAAAATCAGTGAGGGAGTCACATCACCAAAGCTTCCTTCAAATGCAGTGGGGAGATGTGTGGGTTGAGTCATTTACATGGCTAAGAAGCACACTCTCCAAGTGAGCTATTTCACTGGCCCCTAAATACATAGTTTTAAAAAGAGGGTTTTTTTTTTTTGACAAAATAAAAAATATGGAGTAGAAAGATGGGGAGCAGTTTTACTTGGAGAGTAAGCTTTTTAAAAATTATTTATAAAATGGAAACTCTGACAAGATCATAGGATAAGAGGAATACAATTCCCACCACCAGAACTTGGTATCCCATCCCCTCCCCTGATAGCATTCCTATTCTTTAGCCCTCTGGGAGTATGGACCCAGGGTCATTATGGGGGTGCAGAAGGTGGAAGGTCTGGCTTCTGTAATTGCTTCCTCGCTGAACATGGGCGGTGAGAGGTTGATCCATACTCCCAGGCTGCCTCTCTCTTTCCCTAGTGGAGCAGGGCTCTGAGGAAGCAGAGATCCAGGACACATTGGTAGGGTTGTCTGTCCAGGGAAGTCCATTTGACATCATGGTAGCATCTGGAACCTGGTGGCTTATCCTAGGCAAGACCAAGGCCCTGATTCGGAGAGTAAGCCCATCTCAGGTAGTTCACTTTCTAACAAAGTCCCATAACCTAGATATACACCAGTTTCTGTGAGAGAGAGCTTATGTGCACACGTATCCATAAACTACTGCAAAATATATACCTGAAAGCAGGACTACACTAGAGTTGCAGTGAGTACCTCCCTAACACTTCCTCTCCACTATTCCAAGCTTGGGATCCATGATTGCTCAACAAATTGTTTGGCTTCATATGTTAACTCTCTTTTCAATCACCAGGTTCCAGATGCCACCAGGATGCTGGCTAGGCTTCCCTGGATTGAAGACCCCACCAATGTGTCCTGGAGCTCTGCTTCCCCAGAGTCACACCCTACTAGGGAAAGAGAGAGGCAGACTGGGGGTATGGACCGACCAGTCAACGCCCATGTTCAGCGGGGAAGCAATTACAGAAGCCAGACCTTCTACCTTCTGCAACCCTCAACGACCCTGGGTCCATGCTCCCAGAGGGATAGAGAATGGGAAAGCTACCATGGGAGGGGGTGGGTTATGGGGATTGGGTGTTGGGAATTGTGTGGAGTTGTACCCCTCCTACCTTATGCTTTTGTTCACTAATCCTTTCTTAAATAAAAAATTTTTTAAAAAAATTACAAAAAAATAAAAAAAAAAAGGTCAATTTTAGACAAGGTAGAGGAAATGTGAACATTCAACAAGCAATATGCTATAGGAAACTCAAGACCGGGGTATGAATGCCTGTGTATTAAAATAACTTTTGTCAGTAAAGTTGTGACTTGTGTAAAACTATCAAGTCCCAGAAAGAATCTACTTTTTTTGTTACTCCTGAAAAATCAATATTTCACACATAGCTATTTAGTAAGAGATGTGAAGGGCGACATTAAGAATCTTCATCACAGCATTAGATACACCTGAGAAAAAACATCCCTTGATGTCTCCAATTAGCTCTGACCTGAACATGTCAAGATCTGAAAGTTAAAACTGGGCTAACCAAGGTTATGATAATGAGTAGTAAAACAGGAAGTCCTATTATAGGTGCACTGACAAGTTCCTATAGGAAGGCAAATTAATTCTAGTGAAGAGTAATAACACAGAGACTCTGCAGAAAACGAAAATGAAAGGAAGAAGCCCAAGAATAATCTAGAATCAAGATTTTAAAAAAGTCAAATACATAAAACCAAACAAAGAAGATGAGAGAGAAACCTGAACCAACTCAAGCAGGACAGAAATGATCACAAGCAAATGAAAGAACCAATTTTTTTCCCCCTAGGGCAGACATGAGTTTCATCACAGAAGCCACAATGACTCAATTTTCTAGTAGGAGGGATCTGAACATAAGTAGTTCTTTGGGTATTCCTAGGAAAAAACACTTCTAGACTAGAAGGAAAACAGCTGTCATTCACGAAGGAGATGACCTTGAGCAGGTCACTCAGTCTGTTTTTTTGTTTGTTTTTTTGTCTATAGCTGCTTCATTTGTAAACATATGTGGCTGTGTAGATTAAATCAGAAAATTTGTTCTGCAAATATTTATTGAGCACCTGCTATATCCCAGATGGTATTTCTGGTTCTAGGGATAAAGACGTACACAAAATAGACCTGACCTTCAAAGATTTATATGAAAGTAGACAGAGAAAAAGATAACAGTAAATATCAAAACACCAACTGCTCTGTGGAGAAATGAAAGTTGTGCATATAGGGTGATACACAAAGAAGACTGATTTGTTTTACTAGGGGAAGGGAGAAAAGATGCTCTGAACAGACTGAGTTGAACCCTTAAAGGTGGTTTAAGTTATCTAATGGGATGTATCAGAAAAGAGCTATCTGGACTCCAGGGAACACTATGGGAAAGCAGTGAACATCTGAAACAACATTGAGTGTGTGTGTGTGGGGGGGGGGGTTTTGACTAGGGAGGATTGTGTGGAAAGGGCAGCAAGGATGTTGGTGTATCAGTGATAGTAAGATTGCTCACGTGGATAGTTTGCCACACACAGGACCCAAATTCAAGCCTGACATCCACCACACTGGAAGAAGCTTTGGTGTTATGATACCTTCCTTCTTTCCCCTCTGTCTCTGCTTCTATCTTTCTAAAAAATAAACTGGCTTGGAACAGTGAAGCCCTGCAGACAACAACAAAAGAGACCTAATCAAGTCTACTCTGAGAGTGGAATATAAGTAAATAGTGAGAAGAAAGTTCTTATTCACAAGTTGAACTCAATATGGGCTTTGTTTTTGGGATTAAAAAACAGTGTACCAAATTCTCAAGTTTTTAAAGACCAATGGTGATTGAACAAAGTATTTACTATGGTAATCAAAGTGCAGATATAAACATAAATACAGAGTTACAAGTATGTATGTAGATGTACATATCTACTTTAACAGATAGAAATATATCCTTTGGGGAGTCAAGCAGTAGCACAGTGAGTTAAGTGCACACAGCGCGAAGCACAGGGAACACAGTATGGAAATCGTTTGAGCCCCCGGCTCTCCACCTGCAGGGGAGTCGCTTCACAGGCGGTGAAGCAGGTATGCAGGTGTCTCTCTCCTCCTCTCTCTCTTCCCCTCCTCTCTCCATTTCTCTCTGTCCTATCCAACAACAATGACATCAATAACAACAACAATAACTACAAGAATAATAACACAAGGGCAAAAAGCACAAATAAACAGCCTGATTGCACATCTTAAAGGCCTATAAAGAATAACAAAGGAACCCTAAAGCAACCAGAAGGACAGAAATCACTAAAGTTAGGGCAGAAATCAATAACTTTAAAAATAAGAAAACCATACAAAAGATCAATGAAAGTAAATGTTGGTTCTTCAAAAGAGTACACAAAGTGAACAAACCTTTAGCCAGACACAAAAAACAAAAAAGGGAGAAGACCCAAATATATCAGATAGTAAATGAAAGAGTAGATGTCACAACAGACACTGCAGAAATTCAACATATCTTGTGAGGCTTCTACGAACAACTCTATGCTACCAAGCTAGAGAACCTGGAAGAAATGGACTATTTCCTAGATACCTACGAACATCCAAAACTAAGTAAAGAGGAAGTGGATAACATGAACAGGCCCATCACAGCTAATGAAATTGAAACAGTTATCAAAAATCTCCCCAAGAATAAAAGTCCTGGACCAGATGGTTTTACAAATGAATTCTACAAAACCTTCAAGGAAGAGTTAATTCCTCTACTTTTAAGTCTTCCAGAAGACTGAAGACACTAGAATACTCCCTGCCAGCTTCTATGAAGCCAACATCACTTTGATACCAAAAGCAGACAGGGAAACAACCAAAAAAGAAAACTACAGACCAATATCTCTGATGAACATAGGCACTAATATGTTGATCAAAATTCTAGCTAACCGGATACAGCAGTATATTAAAATGATTGTTCATCATGACCAATTGGGGTTTACCCCAGGGATGCAAGGTTGGTTTAATATATGTAAATCAATCAATGTGATCCACCACATCAACAAAAGCAAGACCAAAAACATAGTTATATCAATAGATGCAGAGAAAGCCTTTCACAAAATATAACATCCTTTTATGATAAAACACTACAAAAATGGGAATAGATGGAAAATTCCTGAAGATAGTGGAGTCTATATACAGCAAACCTACAACCAACATCATACTCAATGGTGAAAAACTGGAAGCATTTCCCCTCAGATCAGGTACAAGACAGGGCTGCCCACTATCACTACTCAACATAGTGTTGGAAGTTCTTACCACAGCAATCAGGCAGGAGCAAGGAATTAAAGGCATACAGATTGGAAGAGAAGAAGTCAAACTCTACCTATTTGCAAATGACATGATAGTATACATAGAAAAACCTAAAGAATCCAGCAAGAAGCTTTTGGAAATCATCAGGAAATACAGTAAGATGTCAGCCTACAAAATTAACATTCAGAAGTCAATGGCATCCTTCTATGCAAACACTAAGTTAGAAGAAGCTGAAATCCAGAAATCAATTCCTTTTACTATAGCAACAAAACAATAAAATATCTAGGAATAAACTTAACCAAAGAAGGGAAAGACTTGTATACTGAAAATTATGAGTCGCTACTCAAGGAAATTGAAAAAGATACAAAGAAGTAGAAAGATATTCTATATTAATGGGTTGGAAGAATTAACATCATCAAAATGTACATAGTACCCAGAGCCATCTACAAACCTAATGCTATCCCCATCAAGATCCCAAGCACATTTTTTAGGAGAATAGAAAAAATGCTACAAATGTTTACCTGGAACCAGAAAAGACCTAGAGTTGCCAAAACGATCTTGAGAAGAAAGAACAGAACTGGAAGCATCACACTCCCAGATCTCAAATTTTATTATTGGGCTATTGTCATCAAAACTGCTTGGTACTGGAACATGAATAGACACACTGACCAGTGGAATAGAATTGAGAGCCCAGAAATGAGGCCCCACACCTATGGACATCTAATCTTTGACAAAAATGCCCAGACTATTAAATGGGGAAAGCAGAGTCTCTTCAGCAAATGGTGTTGGAAAAATGGGTTGAAACATGCAGGAGAATGAAACTGAACCACTAAATTTCACCAAATACAAAAGTAAATTCCACATAGATCAAAGACTTGGATGTTAGACCAGAAACTATCAGATATTAGAGGAAAATATTGGCAGACCTCTTTTCTGCATAAATTTTAAAGACATCTTCAAAGAAACTAATCCAATTACAAAGAAGACTAGGTAAGCATAAACTACAACAAATTAAAAAGCTTCTGGACAGCAAAAGAAACCACTACCCAAACCAAGAGACCCTTCACAGAATGGGAGAAGATCTTTACATGCCATACAACAGACAAAAGGCTAATTAATAACCAGGATATATAAAGGACTTGCCAAACTTAACAACAAGAAAACAAATAACCCCATCCAAAAATAGAGGAAATGGACAGAGTATTCACCTCAGAAGAGATCCAGAAGGATGAGAAACACATGAAAAAATGCTCCAAGTCTTTGATTGTCAGAGAAATGCAAATAAAAACAACAATGAGATACCACTTCACTCTTGTGAGAATGTCATACATTAGAAAAGGTAATAGCAGCAAATGCTGGAGAGGTTGTGGGGTCAAAGGAACCCTCTACACTGCTGGTGAGAATGTAAATTGGTCCAACCTCTGTATAGAACTGTCTGGAGAACTCTTGGAAGGCTAGAAACAGACCTACCCTATGATCCTGAAATTCCTCTCCTGGGGCTATATCCTAAGGAACCCAACACACCCATCCAAAAAGATCTGTGTACACATATGTTCTTGGCAGCACAATTTGTAATATCCAAAACCTGGAAGCAACCCAGATGTCCAACAACAGATGAGTGGCTGAGCAAGTTGTGGTATATATGCACCGTGGTATACTACTCAGGTATAAATAATGGTGACTTCACCATTTTCAGCCGACCTTGGATGGACCTTGAAAATTTCATGTTAAGTGAAATAAGTCAGAAACAGAAGGATGAATATAGGATGATCTCACTCTCAGGCAGAAGTTGAAAAAAAAGATAGAAGAGCAAACACAAATAGAACCTAAACTGGAACTGAAGTATTGCACCAAAGTGAGACTGTGGGGTGGATGGGGGGAGAATATAGGTCCTTCAGAGGACCTAGTGGGGTTTGTGTTGATATATGGAAAACTAAGAAATGCTATGCATGTAAAAACTATTGTATTTACTGTCAAAAGTAAAACATTAATTCCCCAATCAGAAATTAAAAAAAATAAAAGCCTATATAAGCCAGAAAAAAAGGGCAACAAAAAGGGTATAAATATTTTTTAAAAAAGAAATATATCCCTTTTTCTAGTGCTTCCATTTGTTTATGTAATATTTAAAGCAGCCTTATTTCAGTTTTTAATATCACATTATGAAAATAATTATCACATTATTCTCTTGAATACAGATAAAAGCACTTTCCTAATCCCTGGAGTGAAATCAACAGTTATTTATACAATATAAGCAAATTCCTGATTACTGACTACTTCCTATATGATGAGTTATGTTTAAAGCTGGAGCAACACATCGGGGCAGAATTTCTGCCTATGAACACCTCACATGAAAAAGGTAAGTGTATGTAGATCAAGCATATGTTATTTAACAGCTTAAGTATGAGTAGCATAAACAGTACCGTGGAAGTAGAAAGTAATGAACAATTAGGGGCAAAAATGCTTTGTTTATGGTCATGTTGACTCAACTACAATTGATCTCTCATAATGTGAAGAAAAATAAAAATACATTATTTATGCTTTACCTCTCTGGAAATGTATACTAACTTGAGATACAGACTTTTAAGATTTCATAGTCTTAGCAAAATGCCACATCGCTAAAGGGAATTCCTTGTTTGCATAGGCTATACATTAAGGAATTCCAGTAAACCTACACTTGTACACCTTGATCTTTTAACTCTTATTCTTTTTTTCTTTTCTTTCTTTATTCCCCAGGGTGCCTGCACCATAAATCCATTGCTTTTGGTGGCCATCTTTCTTCCATTCTTGTTGTTATTGTTGCTGCTGCTGTTGTTGTTGTTGTCGGACAGGGCAGACAGAAATGGAGGGAGGAGGGGAAGACAGAGAGGGGGAGAGAAAGACACCTGCAGACCTGCTTCACAGCTTGTTAAGTGATCCTCCCCCCCTGCAGGTGGAGATCTAGGGGTTCAAACTGGGACCCCTGAGCAGGTCCTTGCCTGGCCCCCTTAAATCTTAATCTATATAATTTATTCAAATCATGACTAATGTTAAATCAGAAGAATATGATATTGAATAAAAAGAAAACTGGTTAGGGGAAAATATCAGGTTTTATTTATGTCACATGGCATCTTTGTAACTTGCATTGATCTTTTTTTGCAGACACCTCAGTGCCATATTTGAAGAAGTGAGAATTTTTTTCCAAGTTTCCTAAACATTAAATTAATTTTAAGCTGCAGTTTCATTAAGATGTATAAAGATCTAAAATGCCTGTAACTATTTCAAGTTTTACTACATTGAAAGACAGGTAGATGTATTCTTTTTTTCCCGAGACTGGTGAATGTACAATAATCCAGACAGAATCTACTATATAACATTTTTTGTATGTGATTTAACAAAGCCTTAAAAAAGTAGCTGAAATATGAATATATATTCATATTTAATTAACTGTTTAATTTTATCAAAAAGATTAAAAAAATAAAAAAGACCTACTATAAATTATATGAATTAAGAACAACATATACATAATCTGAAAGAAAATATGTGTTTGATAGACACTTAAATTCTGGGTTTGATAGACACTTCAATTTGGGGTAATTAACTGTTTACCCCACTGAGATTACTTAGGATATATATATATATATATATATATATATATATATATATATATATCCTAAGAAAGTATATATATATACTTTCTTCAATTTTTAAAATTTAATTTAATTTTTTATTTCTTTATTGGGGAATTAATGTTTTACATCCAATAGTAAACACAATAGTTTGTACAAGCATAACATTCTCCAGTTTCCCATATAACAATACAACCCCCACTATGTCCTCTATCATCCTTCATGGACCTGTATTCTCCCCACCCACCCACCGTTTTCAGCCGATCTTGGATGGACCTGGAAAAATTCATGTTAAGTGAAATAAGTCAGAAACAGAAGGATGAATATGGGATGATTTCACTCTCAGGCAGAAGTTGAAAAACAAGATCAGAAAAGAAAACACAAGTAGAACCTCAAATGGAATTGGCATATCGCACCAAAGTAAAAGACTCGGGGGTGGATGGGTGGAGAGAATACTTTCTTCAATTTTGGGAGCTACTCTCTGCCCTAATCCATCTTTCTAGCCATATTCTCAACTCTGACACCATCTTTCTAGACAATATTTTTAGTCCATCTGCATGTTAGGTATCAGGCTCGGGCAAAAATTACTAAGGTCATGGGGCTCCTTGAAAGATACCTAAAATAGACTCCCTAGCTTCTTTCTACCCAGGACCCCCAATTTCATCTTTTCTATTCCTACTTTTCGGTTTATTGAACATTTTGTCCTGCTTTATATTTTACTGTCTTCCAGCTACCAAGTTGTAGATGCTATAATGATTCCATCCTGACTTGTCTATGCATATGAACTCACCAATTATTGTGTCCCAAAACCTCACCTGTCTAAGGCCCTACCCACTGAAGAAAGATGGAGACTAGAGGTATGAATCCATCTGCCAATGCCTATGTTCAACAGAGAAGAAATTACAGAAGCCAGAACTCCCACCTTCTGTAACCCATAAATAATTTTGGTCCATACCCCCAGAGGGGGAGAAATGTTAGGGGAAGATGACCAGAGAACTCTGAACTCCAATTCCATCAG
Organism: Erinaceus europaeus; assembly: GCF_950295315.1. NCBI lineage: Eukaryota > Metazoa > Chordata > Mammalia > Eulipotyphla > Erinaceidae > Erinaceus > Erinaceus europaeus. The sequence continues at coordinate 21,630 of NW_026648121.1, read as the reverse complement.
GACTCAAAGAGAGGCCCAGAATAAGGAACCCCTGGCTTTGAACCCCTGGCTCCCCACCTGCAGGAGGGTCGCTTCATGGGCGGTTACTTCATGGGTGGTGAAGCAGGTCTGCAGGTGTTTTTCTCTCCCCTTCTCTGTCTTCCCCTCCTCTTTCGATTTCTCTCTGTCCTATCTAACAACAACAGAAATAAACAATAACAATAACAACAAGGGCAACAAAATTGGAAAAATGGCCTCCAAGAGCAGTGACTGATTCATAGTGCAGGCACCAAACCCCAATAATAACCCGGGAGGCAATAATAATAATAATGAATGTATAATATATAATTATATTAATTTTAATATATTAAATATACTAAATTATTATTATATATGTATAATTATAATCATTATAGAATATATGATAACTATGTTCTTATAAATCTTTCAGTAAATTAGTTAAGAATATTCAACCCACAATTGAAGTGTCTATCAAACACATTTTCTTTCAGATTATGTATATTTTGTTCTTAATTCATATAATTTATAGGAAGTATTTTTTATTTTCTTTTTAAAAATATTTATTTATTCACTTTTGTTGCCCTTGTTGCTTTATTGTTGTAGTTATTATTATTGGTGTTATTGATGTCATTGTTGTTGGATAGGACAGAGAGAAATGGAGAGAGGGAGGGGAAGACAGAGAGGGGGAGAGAAAGATAGACACCTGCAGACCTGCTTCACTGCCTGTGAAGCGACTCCCCTGCAGGTGGGGAGCCGGGACTCAAACCGGGATCCATAAGCCATGTGCTTCGTGCCACCTGCGCTTAACCTGCTGCACTACAGCCAGACTCCCTTTTTATTTTCTTAATCTTTATTTATTTGATAGAGACAGCCAGAATTTGAGAGGAAGGGGGAGATAGAGAGAGAAGGCGATAGAGAGACACCTGCAGCACCGCTTCACCACTTGTGAAGCTTTCCCCCTGCAGATGGGGACCAGGGTCTCGAACCCAGGTCCTTGCGCACTGTAACATGTACTCTCAACCAGGTGCACCACCACCTGGCCTCTATAGTAAGTCTTATACCAAAATGTTAGCCAGAGGTAATTGCAGTTTTAATGGCTTAATCAACCAGTATCTCTTATCTGGGACATACTATAGTATCTGCATCTTAACAGAAACTGTAGCTATAAAAAGACCCACCCTACTAGGGAAAGAGAGAGGCAGACTGGGAGTATAGACAGACCAGTCAACGCCCATGTTCAGCGGGGAAGCAATTACAGAAGCCAGACCTTCTACCTTCTGCAACCCACAATGACCCTGGGTCCATCCTCCCAGAGGGATAGAGAATGGGAAAGCTATCAGGGGAGAGGGTGGGATATGGAGATTGGGTGGTGGGAATTGTGTGGAGTTGTACCCCTCCTACCCTATGGTTTTGTTAATTAATCCTTTCTTAAATAAAAAATTTAAAAAAAGAAACTAAATATGGGAAAAAAAAGAAATCGAAATGTATCTGAACTATTCTCAACATTTATTTCTTTCAACTAACAACCACATTTAATCCACTTCCAAGTCACAGATGTCCCAAGAAGACTTAATCAATGTGCAACAAAAAGAGCAATTATAGTCCTATAAGAATTTCTCTGATAACATTATAAGCTTCTCATAAACCCAAATAACACCATGTACAGGCTTTTATGAACTCCTGTACTCTGTAACATGACAAATACAGTGAGAATGAGTTAACTTGTGAGTCTTTTCAATGACTATATCCATCAGCTGCCTTATATTTTGGTTGTATTGTTCAAGCTGTGTGTGTCATATTATCCAAGATGAGACATAGTTACGAGAAAATGCTAAGATGGAACACAAAATAGATTGCATTACCTACACACAGATTCCAAGGCTCTGAAGCAGACTTTTTTTGGTCAAAAACCCAAGAGAGATAGCAATACTGATCCTACAGAAGCTATCATTAGTCACTTGTGTTTTCATTAATTATGCGATTCCTAGTTCCTACACAACATTCATGAAAAGCTGAAAATAATGTCAATCACAATTATGAACAGGTTGTCTAATTACACAGCTCATTCTCATTCAGCAGTCCCCAAAATTACTGCTAGCAATTACCATTTGCCATGTGCTTTCACATAACCCTTTTTACATATTCCAATCATTTGTTTCCTCTTTATTTTTTTTGAGGGCTTCTTAACACTGTTCTCTTTGTTTTCCTTCAAATTCTAAGTCAGTAATAGTGTCATACAATTTAATCTATTAAATTAATCTCAGTATCCTTTACAGTGCAATGAATGAGTTCCTAATAAAGACACAGTAACTTAAGAGTTTTCTCAGAAATGTTTACTTAAAATTGTTAATTTTTGGCCAAAATGTCATTATTGAGTATCTTCTATATGCTGTTTTTTTATATTAAATGCTGAGAATAATAGTCATAGTGAAATAAGTAAGCCCAAACCTGAAAAAAAAATTTTTTTAACTGAGGGAGATTTTATTTTCTTGTTTTTTTTTTTTTTTTACCAGTTAACATGAATTCAACTCCACATTTCTGGGTCAACTACCTGAATTTAAGTTTCTGGAAAATAATAGCATCTTTGTCTCTCCACTAATTCTTGGTCAACAAAAATATTGTTTAATTTATTTTTTACAAACTGATATTTCAATAAAATACAATTCAATAAATAAAAATTTCCAGTTATCTTTGATATCAATACCTCTTTCTAATGGTCATGAGAAAACTTTGGAGTACTGCATCAAAGTAAGGGACTGAGGGTGAGGTGAGGTGGGAGGGATGGTTTTCAGATCCTGGTGTCTGCTGGCAGTGGAGGACCTAGAGCAGGGATCATAGGATTTTGCAGGAAATTGAGAAATTTTACACATGTCAGCAATTTTTTAAATTAATTAATTGAAGCTTAATTAATTAATTAATTAAAGAGTTCTCTAACAGGGTAGGGTGGTGGCATGCTGGGTTGAGTACATATGTTACAATGTGCCAGGTTCAGGATTCAAGCAACTGGTTCCCACCTATAGTAGGAAAGCTTTAGGATTGGTGAAGTTAGGTTCCGGGTATGTCTCTTCTCTTCCTCCTTCATTTTCAATTTCTTCCTGTCTCTGCCCAATTAATTAATTAATTAATTATTCAAAATAAACCACATACTGCAGGTTCTAATAGTAACCTAGTCAAGACACCATAGTGTTTGTTTGAAAAAAATGAAATTCAAAGTCTTTTAAAAGTATACTCTGATAATTTAATATAAATTAAATAAATAATATTCAATTTCTGTTTGTTTCTAATGAAAATTTTCTTACACCATTCATGTCTGGAAGAATTCCAAGTACCAGTTAATGAACTCCTAGGCATTATTAACATGATTAGCAAGTAGTTAATTTATTTTACATTACTTTCATTTATAAAGTAAATAATTTGCATGACCTCAATTCTGTGAGATAATTATTTTAAAGTTGATAAACTGAATTTATTATATAACACAACTTTGTACTTCAATTTCAATATTTAATAACATAAGTGGTCATCTTATTAAATTACCTAACCTGATAAAATTTTCACATTTATTGTCATACCATAGAAACTTGTATAATACCAATGGAAATAAAATACATATATTTTTTCAAGTCTGGAAAAAATAGTAACTCACAGCAAACAACTCAAAAACACATAGATTGTCTAAACCACAGAAGTTTTACCAGTTCAAAGAGTAGCTTCCTTGTTACTTCCAATCCTTAATGCTTTTGTAACTTAAAATAAGCTACTATAAAGTATTTAAAACTTGATTGCACAATCAGAGAAGATCTTTATTCAAGATGCAAAATTTGGAGGAGAAATCCATTTATGAACTACAAAATGTAAATATATTAACATTTGGGGATTATTCCAGGTTTAATGGATGTAATCAAAAGTATCATGTGAAGGCAATTTCTTTGTTCCTACTAATTTTATGTTATTCTCAATAAACTTTATTGAATAACAATTTTTGTATCCCAAAGGCAATTCTATTAGACTTAGGTATCTAATGGTAACACTTTGCTTGTAAGAACAAAAACAACATTGGTGTCTAAAACTATTCTGTGAGAAATAGCCTAGCCTAGGTATTTCATATGTATTTTAAAACTAGAGAAAAGATCTTAAAGCTTATCAGTGAGAGAGGCAGAATTTTATTTAGTAGGATAAGTACAGAAGGAAAAGATCTTCATTCTATGAAACTTTTTCCAAAGTAACATCAATCTGACAAAAAACCAAATAAATAGATACTTCGAGACTGGAAGGGCTTTAATGTCTGTAATACTCATCTTGCCCACCCCCAGCAGAAAAGAATTACATAAAATATACATTCCATCAATGTTTCTTAAACAATGAAATGAATGAGTCTATATATCATTAGACACATATAGCAAATTAAGGTAAAAGTACTCAGCAACAAATAGAGAATTAAAATCTTAGTATGAGAAGCCAGCATTTTTTCCAGTCTAGGAAGTTATATGACCTAGATGGTCTTAAAAATGGGGGGGGGGGTGTTAAGGGCTCTAAGAAAAAATATTTGTCTTCTTAAGAGTACAAAAGGGGGTCAGGCGATAGCGCAGCAGGTTAAGTGCACGTGGTGCAAAGCGCAATGACCCAATTCGAGCCCCCGGCTCCCCACCTGCAGGGGCGTCCCTTCACAGGCAGCGAAGCAGGTCTGCAGGTGTCTATCTTTCTCTCCCCCTCTATGTCTTCCCATCCTCTCTCGATTTCTCTCTGCCCTATACAACAACGAACGACATCGACAATAACAATAACCACAACAAGGCTACAACAACAAAGGCAACAAAGGGGGGGGGGGGATTGCCTCCAGGAGAAGTGGATTCATGGTGCAGGCACTGAGCTCCAGCAATAACCCTGGAGGAAAAAAAAAGTATGGCAACACCTTCTGCACCCCATAATGATCCTGGGTCCATACTCTGAGAGGGATAAAGAATAGGAAAGGTTTCATACACACTTCAGAAAAAAAAGAATAGGAAAGGTTTCAAGGGAGGGGATGGGATACGGAGTTCTGGTATCAGGAATTATATGGACTGTACCCCTCTATCCTATGGTATTTATTTTCATTTTATAAATAAATAAAAATGTTTTAAAAGAGTAAGGCAACAAACTTTATGCTGAGAATTTTTTATTTCTCAAAAGTTATATCCACTAGTATGTTACATCTCAAGTCTTTCAAATGAGGTCAGAAATGTAGCTAGTTAGGAAGAGAATGCAGTTAATGTAAAGTTTTATTTTGAAGGAATAATATAACTTAATTTTATCTTTAATCAGAAAATTTAGAAAATGCATAATATTCAGATGAAAATATATCTCCATACTGCCCCCACCATCACAACTGTAAGGGCAGAACCCCTTTGTAAAATACTTTTTTCCAAGTAAAACTGTTAAGTTTAGAGAAAGGACAGAGTCAAATGAAGAATTCAGTTGAGGGGAAAGCGACTAACAATCTACTTAAGTAAAAACATGTAACTAGGTAAATCTGTGTAAATGTTAGAGAATATATTTATCCCACAGAATATAGAAATAATACCATATAACTAAATGCCTTTAATTTTCAAACATTTGACTTATTTTTTTAAATCACTTTTGTTGAGGAAGTTAATCATTTACAGTGCAGTCATCAGCATGCGGGTACAATTTCACTGTGCACCAGGATCACAAAGTTCTCTTTCATACCTTCCTGTGCCTCCTTTCCCAGAGTTCTTTCTTTTGATCAATAAATCATGCCCAGCCCATGTTTCACTTTGTGTTCTACCTCCCTATTCCTAATTATTAAGTCTTGCTTACAAGTGATATAATTCAGTATTTATCCTTCACCTTTTGGCTAGCATCATTTTAACATGATGTCTTCAAGTTCTATTCAAGATGATGCAAAAGTGATGACTTCATCATTTTTAACAGCAGAGTAGTTATTATTTTGATGCTGAGTTTACTGAGCTCTTTGTGTGTTTTGGTTATCAGTTCTTTATCTGAAGCATCCTGTATAAAGACCTTCTTACACTTCATTTCTGATAGAGTGATTGTAGCTTTTGCTGTACACAAGCTTTTTAGTTTGATGTACAAATAGTCCTACTGCTTTATTTTTGTTGCCTTTACTATTGGATTTGAATCTTTGAAGACATTTTTAAGACTTTATTTGTTTATTAATGAGTAACATAGGAGGAGAGAGAAAGAACCAGAAATCACTCTGGCACATGTGCTGCTAGGGATTGAACTCAGGACCTCATGCTTGAGAGTCCAATGCTTTATCTACTGCACCACCTCCTGGACCATTTTGAAGCATAGATAGTTCTGAAGTGTTCTTCCAGCATTATTTTCTATGTACTTGACAATTTCTAGTCTAAAGTCCATGTCTGTGATCCAATAGGAACTGACTTTTGTGCAGAGTGATATGTAGTAGTAAGTAGTAATTTCATTTGTTTGCATGTTTAATCCAATTTTCCCACCACCACTTGCTGAAGAGATTCCTCTTTCTACATTTAATGTTTTGGGCTCCTTTGTAAAATAATTCAATTGTCAGGGGTCAGGCGGTAACACAGCGGGTTAAGCACACATGACACAAAGCCCAAGGACAAGCATAAGGATCCCGGTTCCAGCCCCTGGCTCCCCATCTGCAGAGCGGTCACTTTACAAGTGGTGAAGCACATCTGCAGGTGTCTATCTTCCTCTCCTCCTCTCTGTCTTCCCCTCCTCTCTCCATTTCTCTCTGTCCTATCCAACAAGGACGACATCAGTAACAACAATAATAATAACCACAACAATGATGATAAACAACAAGGGCAACAAATGGCTTCCAGGAGCAGTGGATTCCTAGTGCAGGCACCAAGCCCCAGCAATAACCCTGGAGGCAAAAACAAAAACAAACAAAAAATGTTGTCTATAGATATAGGGGGTTACTTCTGGGCTTTTGATTCTGTTACACTGGTCTGTGTGTCTACTTTGGTTGCAGTACCAGACAGTTTTGATTACATTGGCTCTGTAGTATACTTTGAGGTCAGGAAATGTGATGCCTCCAGTCGTTTTATTTATTTATTTTTCTCACGATTGCTTTGGCAATCCTAGGAACTTTTTGTTCAGATAAAATTGTTAAGTTAGGACTGGGTAGTGGCGCACCTGGTTGAGCACATGTATTACAATGCGCAAGGACCCGGATTCAAGCCCCCGGTCTCCACCTGCAAGGGGAAAGCTTTACGAGTGGTGAAGCAGAGCTGCAGGTGTCTCTCTGTTTCTCTCCCTCTCTATCATCCCTCCCTCTTGATTTCTAGCTGTTTCTATCCAATAAATAAAGATAATTAAACAAATTTTAAAAAATTAAATTAAATTGTTAAGTTGTTAGTGTTTGTTCTATCACTTTAAGGATTTTTTCCCCCTCCAGGTTTCTCTTTGGGGCTCTATGCTACACTACAAATCCACTGCTCCTGGTGGCCATTATTATCCATTTTATTGGATGGGACAGAGAGGAATTGAGAGAGGAAGGGGAGAAGGAGAGGGAGAGAGAAAGATAGACACCTGCAGACCTGATTCACAGCTTGTGAAGTGATGCCCCTGCAGGTGGGGAACTGGGGCTTCAACCAGGGTCCTCGTGTAGGTCCTTGCAGTTCATAGTATGTGCACTTCACCCGGTGCTCACCACAAGTGCCCATGCCCCCTTTTAAGGAAATTTGGTTGTCTCTTCATGGGTATTGTATTAAATCTGTACACAGCTCTAGGTAGATGGAAATTTTGACAGCTTTACTTCTTCCTATCCAATATGACAGGACACCTTTCCATTTCTTTGCACCTCTTTATACTTCCTTGAAGAGTGTCAGGATTGAGTTGCTCATTATACTAGGGTCTATACTATTTTCTCCTTACTTCAAAATGAGCTGTGTTAACATGTTCTGTAAGTGCATAGCTTCCTGATTAATAATTATTAATAGAGAAATTAATGAATTATTCCCTAGTTGCCCTCTTAATCACTAGCTCACTTTTGATTGTCTTTGTTAGAGGCTTTGCAAATATAACATTGGAAGCCCTAGCCAAGCAATTAGGAAAGTGAAAAGAATTAAAGGTATTCAAATTGGAAAACAAGTTAAATTGTCATTATTTTCAGACATATTAAGTATATATACAGAACATTCTATTGAATTCAGTCGAAAACTCCTGACAATTATCTAATATTGTAAAGTGGCAGGCTATAGAGTCAATATACAAAGACCAGTGGCATTCCTCAATGCAAATGCTAAACCAGAAGGCATCCAGAAATCCATCCCTTTTACTATGGAAACAGAGGCAATCAAATATTTAGAAATTAAGTTAGGAAGGAAGTGAAACAGTTAACTAATCTTCTGAGACTTACTGGTCCAATTTTTATTTTCCAAATACACCTACGAATATTTACAGTCTGACTGAGATTATGACTCTGTATTTTTTTAGGTATTTCATAAACAAAAGCATGGCTGGTCAGCTAGAAGCCAAGAGAAACCCTAAATTTATCCACAGGTATTAACTGAATACAAGAACCACACTAAAGAAAGATGCAGTGTATATTACAATTTAAGTAGCAGTTACATGCAAATAATATGCTGTTTATTACATTAATGATATTAAAGAAAACAGCACAATGAATACCTCATTTTAGGTGCCTGATATTTCTTTGAATGAATTAATAAACTGAATCAAATATATAAATGAATTCAATGAAAAAATATGGCAACAATTCATCAAGCTAGTTTATATAATTACTGAGCTAGGAAAGTATCACTAGTACTCAAGAAAGATATCAGTGGAGTATAAATAAAATCTGAAGAAGAGAAAATAAGACAATTAAGAGAATTAATTGTACACAGGTGTATCTGTAGTACATTCTTAAGGGTTAGGAAAGCATTCCCACATATATTAAAAAATTTTAAAGGAAAATGTGGGGTATCATAAAAGATGATGCTTCAGTTACTGTAACTGTATTTCATAAGTTCTAGGGAGAAGTTCAAAAGCTAAAGATATTACTTCACAGGGGCAGGGGGTATTCAGTGTCAAAATACGTGTTCCATATGGTCATTCTACATTTACAGCTGGAGAAAGGTGTCTGTATGGTAGAAAAGTGACAACAGAAAAGTGTATACTCTTAAAATGCCTCTAAGAATATCATTTTTCATTTCATAGTGAATTAATATATGTAGTAGTCTTTACTATATATGAACCTTTACTACTGCAAGTGTTACTGGAGTAAGAGGCAGAGGCAAAGTCCTCACTATCATCATCCTGAACAATTCATATACTAAAGGAATAAAATTTTTTTGCCAGAGGTGCTAAAGGGACAAACTAAACAGTGGTATGTGATCTGTGGCCTCCAATAAGGTATATTTGAGAATGATAATGTTGCACTATTTTGGTGTACATTTTTGGCAGTAGAAAGTTTTGGTCCATGCTCCCAGATGGATAAAAAAAAATAGGGAACCTTGTAATGGAGGAGATGGGATACAGAACTCTGTTGGTGGGAATTATAATAGAACTGTACCACTCTCATCCTAAAATCTTGTTAATCATTATTAAATCACTAATACAAATAACTAATTTAAAAATTATATATGACAAAATCTAAAAACCTGGGTATTTCTGCTTATAAACTATTCTTGCTTGAAAAAAGGACTAAATGGGTTAATTTTCCCTAAGATATTCTCTAAGTATGAAAAAAGAATGGCTCTAGGTTCAGGTCTAGTTTTCTTCTTAGAAAGTGTCTAACCTGTCAATTATTGCTTGCTTTTGAAATTCCTAGGGAAATGTAGAAAGATCTTCACACCATGCAAATCAGAACACAGTCTTCAGAAGAAACACTTTATCCAGAGGGAATGCTCATTTATCATTTATTTCTGAGTTTAAAATATACAAATCCCAAAACATTGTCTTTCTGAACAAAGTGACTTTAAGTTTTAAAAAAATCATGCTTAAGAAAATACATGAAATTTCCTTTTTTCTGCTTTGTTTTCAATTTTTAAAGTTCACAAAGAAAAAAAATGTAAGTACAGAAACTTATACATAACATATTATATAGAGATACATGTGACTATATACAATAATAAATGAATTGTCCGCCATTTCTTCTTATTTGTTTTTCCCAACAGGGTTATTACTGGGGCTTGGTGTCAGCACACCACCATTCCCAGCAGTATTTTTTTTTCTTTTATTTTCTTTGACAGAGGGTAAGAGACTGATATATATTTTATGGATATATAGAGGAAAAAGTATATGGATTAGAGGATTGAAGAGGGGAGAGGGAAGACACCTACAGAACAGCTCTGTCTTCTGCAGGTGGGAATCAGGGGCTTGACCCTAGACTTTGTGCATGGTAACAAAGTGTTCTACAAGTGAGCCATTTCTGGAACCCAATTTCCTCCTTTACTAAGGATATTGTGCTGCAAGTTAGACCCTCTGCTTGAGGAAGAAAACGAAGCAAATTTACACTGTGTGAGGCTTAGTATGCCGTCAATTTCCTCAACAGCATCAATTTCCCATATAACTATGTAAATAAGTTCTCCCTCTTATAAAAGAACTATAAGTCTATACACAATACAAGAATGAATGCAGCAGCCAGGGAGGTGATTCAGCAGGTAGAGTCAGACCTATATGCATACTGGAGTTATGATTGTTCTTTCATTCTCAGTCTCATTAAACAAACAAATATTATTAAAGGAGAAGGTAGTATCACCTGTATCTCCCGTTACAACTTTATCATTAAAATGTGTCTGCACTAGACTGGCAGTATGGACCGACCAGTCAAGGCCCATGTTCAGCGGGGAAGCAATTACAGAAGCCAGACCTTCTACCTTCTGCAACCCTCAATGACCCTGGGTCCATGCTCCCAGAGGGATAGAGAATGGGAAAGCTATCAGGGGAGGGGGTGGGATATGGAGATTGGGTGGTGGGAATTGTGTGGAGTTGTACCCCTCCTACCTTATGGTTTTGTTAATTAATCCTTTCTTAAATAAAATTTTTTAAAAATGTGTCTGCACTATAAAACTTCTCCATCAGTTACTGTAATGTTTGCCTAGCCTTTCCTTATTCTAACAAATACCCTTAAGAGGACTATTAGTACATCAATATATTTTGGAGCCAACAAAGAACTGTTTCAACTTTCTATTGTATTGTGCATTTAATATATATATATATATATATATATATATATAATTTTTTTTTTCTAGGAATCTATAAAAAGTTTCTCAGTCACTACAGGTTCGAATCCAGGTCTTGGCCTGCTTCTGATCACTGACTTCCTTTTTGAAATATGTCGGATCCTTTGAATTTTAGTTTAATATGGCACATGCGTATTAGAAGATCTGAAGATTAGAAGTTCATATAATGGCTCATAAGGTACTGTGACTTAATGGACATTAACTGCTGTTCTTATAGCTGCTCTTACTTTATACTGTAAGTTCTTTGTCTCTGTTATAGGCCTATTTTTCTATTAATGCCCAAACTGCTCTGACCATTAAAATGAAGGAGGGGTTATATTTTCCCAATACCTCTCAAATGAGGGGAAAAATAAAAACCAAAAAAAAAAACACCCTTTTTCCATCCTTGAAAAACAGTGAGTCTGTTATCAGCAGAAAGAGAAATTGCTTGAAAATGGCAAAAGAGGAAAGACAAAAGGGGAAGCATAAAAAAGAGAGAGAGAGAGATCCAGTTTGAAGACTGATCCACCAAAGACTCAGATACTCTTTTCTTTCTAGTTTTTCAATGTAAATGCACCTCCCCCCCCCCTTTTTTTTTGCCTCCAGGGTTGTCGCTGGGGCTCTGTGCCTCCATTAGGAATCCACTGCTCCTGAAGGCCATTTTTTTCCATTGTGTTGCATTGTTATTGTTATTGTTGTTGTTGGATAGGGCAGAGAGAAACTGAGAGAGGAGGGGAAGACAGAGAGGTGGAAAGATACCGGAAGACCTATTTCACTGCTTGGGAAGTGATTCCCTGCCCCTGTAGGGGGGGAGCTGGGGTCTCTAACTGGGATCCTTATGAGGGTCCACGTGCTTCGTTCCATGGGCACGTAACCAGGTGCACTACCGCCTGCCCCTCTAAATGTCTTTTTTTATTATTATTATTTTAATTTCTTTAACGCCCATGTTCAGCGGGGAAGCAATTACAGAAGCCAGACCTTCTACCTTCTGCAACCCACAATGACCCTGGGTCCATGCTCCCAGAGAGATAGAGAATGGGAAAGCTATCATGGGAGGGGGTGGGTTATGGAGACTGGGTGGTGGGAATTGCGTGGAGTTGTACCCCTCCTACCCTATGGTTTTGTTAATTTATCTTTTCTTAAATAAAAAAGAAAAAAATGCCGACTTCACCACTTTCAGCCGTAGATGAACCTTGAAAAATTCATGTTAAGTGAAATAAGTCTGAAACAGAAGGATGAATATGGGATGACCTCACTCTCAGGCAGAAGTTGAAAAACACAATCAGAGGAGCAAACACAAGTAGAACCTGAACTGGACTTGGCATAATACACCAAAGTAAAAGACTCTGGGGTGGGTAAATGTCTTTTTTTTAAGGTAACTGAACAGAATCAAATGAATCACAGATCTTTGGGACTAACCCTAAATAGTCTTTACATTTTTCACACGTGCCAGTCATTTGAGAATAAAATATTATAGACTGGTTCGAAACTACTAATTGTCTTCTAATTTAGTGACTTTTCAGGAATAGAAAGTGATATTTAGATTTTGATCACAACACCTAAACCAACTATATAGAAAAGTATAATTCGATCTTCATACATTTATTTGCTAGTCAGTATTTATAGGGTCCAATTTAAAGTGGGACCAGCAAAATAGCTCATTTGGACAGTGTGTCGCTTTGCCTTGTACAGGATCCCAGTTCAAACCTTGTGATGACCACACTGAAGGAATGTACGGTGCTATGGTCTCCTCTGTGCACTCACTTCCCCTGCCACACACACATATTCTCCTTCTCTCTCTCTCTCTCTCTCTCTCTCCCTCCCTCCTACCTTTTTCCCTATTTGTTTACATATATCAGGAAAAGTCACCTAGAAGCAGTGAAATCCCAGTGATGTCAAATTTCATCAAAATACCCTAAACTGAATAGTTTAATGTATGTTTTATTAAAATAATTTGCATATTAAAATCTACCCTAATTCAATATAAACATATTACATCATAATATAAATTATCAATATGCATTATTTTGATTATATCCTACTGAAGTATTTATAATGTGAACTATCTTGAAAAGTAGTAAAAGCACTACTCACTAAATATTAAATATTAAACCATGAATATTTAGAATGATGAAGCAAACATCTTTTTCATTTAAACTGAAAAAAAAATTTTGAAATCAACACACTATTTCACTTTTCCCATGATATTCTTGTCTTTTTTTTATTGTATATAATCTTAAAAGTAATTGTAGATTTATTAAAAATGCCTATAAATTTAGCAGGTAGTTGTTGTGAGAGCACATTAAAGTGATACTGAATCTGATGTTCACATTAATTCCTTCTATATCAGTGCTTCCCATGAAAAAGACAACTGAGAAGAATTGTCTAAGTTTGGAATGATACATTTAGAGACATACGAAAAATTTAAGTGTTTCTCATAGTGAAGTTTAGTTGCATAAATTTCCACTAGTTGGGAGTCAGGTGGTAGCGCAGCCGGTTAGTGCATGTGGCGAAAAGCACAAGGGCCGGTATAACGATCTCAGTTCAAGCCCCCGGCTCCCCACCTGCAGGGAAGTCACTCCACAGGTGGTGAAGCAGGTCTGCAGGTGTCTTTCTCTCACTTTCTCTGTCTTCCCCTCCTCTCTCCATTTCTCTCTGTCCTATCTAATAATGAAGACATCAATAACAACAATAATAACTATAACAACAATAAAAAAGACAACAAGGGCAACAAAAGGGAAAATAAATAAATAAAATAAATATATTAAAAAATTTTCCACTAGCTGTTAGCTTTCTGTACAGGCATGTATCCTCATAAAAATTTGGGATCAAATCCTACTTTTAAAACATTATCGGTATAGAAAATTATTGCACTGTGAGGTTCCAGAGCATACCACTTCATTTAATAATAAAATATACCTATGTTTAATCATTCTCATTATGGCAAGACTTTTTTTTTTTACAATACTGCATTCAAGAAACTAAGAGGCACATGTACTATATAGATGCAAATCATAATGAAATCCCATGCAGTATACACACGATATGATTTGGCCTACATCAACACCACCGCATCTTAGAATAAAGAGGTCTTGAAGGAAGAAGACAGCATAATGGTTACGCAAAAGGACTCAAATGTCTGAGGCTCTGAGATCCCAGGTTAAATCCCTCTTACCACCATAAGCCAAAATGGAATGGTGCTCTAGTAAAAAATAAACAAAAAATAAGTGGCTCTTCATTGCAACATTTTACTTTCCATGTTTGGAAACTTATTGAAGAGTTTCCTGATTCCTGACTTCCTGGCATTTGCATAAATCCTACTGACTTTTGTCCATATCTGATGCTTGTAATAACATGTCTGCTTGTTGTTTTGCACCAGGTACATTTGTTTAAAACCACAAGGCCTGATTATGCAAGCCTCAAGCTCTCCTTTATTAAAAACTCCTGCACTCTGAGGGAGAGGTCTTGAATAGGTCATGAATTAAAGGATAACTTAATTCCACAAAACTCACAAAGGTCACAAGCCTTATCCATGAACGCTGATAACCAGCACTTCTCCTAGAATTCAAAGTATTACACAGGTGACTTGAGAATAAACTCAATATTTCTATTACATCAAAGGAGTATACTTGACGTAATGACTCCTTACATAATGACGTAATGACATGTGTTATTCAGTTTTTTTAATATTTATTTATTCCCTTTTGTTGCCCATGTTACTTTATTGTTGTAGTTATTATTGTTGTAGTTATTGATGTCGTCATTGTTGGATAGGACAGAGAGAAATGGAGAGAGGAGGGGAAGACAGAGAGGCGGAAAGAAAGACAGACACCTGCAGACCTGCTTCACTGCCTGTGAAGTGACTCCCCTGCAGGTGGGGAGCTGGGGGCTCGAACCGGGATCCTTATGCTGGTCTTTGGCGCTCTAAAACCACCAGTGCTTAACCCGCTGTGCTACTGCCCGACTCCCCTGTTAATAAGTTTTAAACACCTTTACCTGTCCTTTGATATTTCCCCCCTCAGAAGTGCATCTGAGGGGGGAAATATCTATGTGATGCATAACTACCTGTTACATATATCTTGACATTTATCCCCTGGTGTATGTCTACTTGAAAAAAAAACTGTTAATTTTCCTCATTCTTCTCTGATGTCATGCGTAATTTTATCAATTAATATTCTGTTGGAATTCTGGCCTGGCTCCCACATTTGATACTGTCCCTTCTAGGGATGATGTCCTGTATGTGTTCCTGCCAGATCTCTTCATTCACTAGCGGTGTTTGGAGTTAATCCCTCTCAACCCTGAAATGCAATGGATCTCAAGATCCCTGCATCTGGCGAAGGTTCACTCATCAAAACTTTTACAATAGACTTCTCAAAGTAGAATAATCAAGAATTGCTAAAGAATAACAGTAGGAGGTATATCTTCCCTCTTCTCCTTTTTGAGGAAACACTGCAGAATTTTTATGATTGTCATCAAAAGCATATTGTGGTCATAATGGGCAATTTTGATAAAATACTGACCAGCAAATGGAGTATTCACTACATCAAACACACTCTGAGCCCTGAGCTAAAGAAATTGCTGCTAAGAATCTTGACACTTCTGCTTGATTAAAGAAACATATAAAAGCTTATGTTATTACAGAACAATCTATATAGCCAGTGGATAGGAATTAATTGAAACTCAGCTTAAATATGAAGATGGTAGAAATCATTTTATAATCTATTCATAATTAATATAGTATATTCAAATATATTATCAGAGTTGACAATGTTAGGGAAACTATGGTTAATATTAAGCACTTTTCTAACAAAGCATTCATTTTCCCCTTCTGTAATGCCTAATAACATTTGTTTAATGAAAACATTCAAAACATTTCAAAGTACTCTCAAGTTTTGTCTTCAAAAAAAAAAATCACATGGACGTTTAAAAATCAGTACAACTGTCCCATTGTTCAAGTCATAAATATGAGTAAGAGAAGTGAAATGCCTTTCTTATAATCTGAGTTCCTTCTTTCCTATCTTTTTCTGTGGTCTTACATCATACTATCTATATAAGTACATACTTATACAATGGTGGACTTGATGAGTTTGTTGAGGAACAAATCTATCATAATAGTTCTTATCCAAGATAATATCCTTAATATAAAAACTTACTACCCATGTGTCAGAAATTAGCTCTGAAAATATATAGATGTATACACACAACATAAGATTTTACTAACATATAAGCAGGATAAGCAAGTAGAGGGTGCTAAATCTGCTTAACAACACTGTCATTCTGAGCATCTGTACTGTGATTCAGTAGAAGATAGAGTCATAGCAATCTCCCTAATAAATTGTAATTATATTTTTTAGCTTTCACCTTGGTGTCTCAGAATAGAACTGTTTTTAAGAATAGAGCAAAAGAGACCAGCTTCCTGGATTTCTTTACTCCTAATGTGAGCCTGACTTACGGTTTTTCTAGTTTAGGCTAAGAGCTACTGAGGTCCAAAACATGTACTCCCAGGTAAAATTCTGTGCATATCACAACAGTATGATTTTCTGCTAAAACAGCCAACACTCTTGATCTGTCAAGTATTTCTTTCACTCTTGCTTATGCCATTATGAAAATAATACTGGTACAACTTTAAACTCACTTAATAACCTTTCCAGTTTATGTGACTGATGTCCTTAATATTTTTGTTTATAAAGAAGATATTAGTATACTATATTAATGATATTCTACAGGAACAATTTGCCTAAGATCTTTTCTTAGAGAGTTTATGAATTTGGTGTTTTGAGAGATACAATAAACTGAAGGAAACTCTAAAAAGCAAAAGTAATCAAAGATCAGGAAGCATTTATAATCTTTACAACCTGAAAACAAAGCAGTGAACATAAAGATTTTTTTAAAGATTTTATTTACTTATTCATGAGAAATTATAAGAGAGAGAGAAACAACCAGACATTCTGGTACATGTATAGCCAGGGGTTGAACTCAGGCGCTCATGCTTATCGACTGCGCCACCTCCTGGACCACAGGTTTGTTTTTTTTTTTAACTTGAATTGGTTGTGATTAATTTCACTAAAGTAAAGGACTCTGGGAAAAGGAAGAGAAAGGCTAGAGAGGATGTTGGGGTCCTGGTACATTACAGTGGAAAAAGACCTAAGTTGAGGAGGGAGATGAGTGTTCTACAGACACCTATTATGGGAAGAGGGGAGATTTTAGCCATTACACTCCCCAAAAATGAAAAAAAGAGGGGGGATGATTTGTTTTGTCTTCACTGCTGTGGGTTCACTTTTATCAGCTAGTAAAAGGGGAGTGGGAGCAGGAGACAGGGACAGACAGGAGACTAAATGATGATACAGTATCAAATTTTTCTCCTACATGACAGAAGTCTGGATCAAACCTGATTCATACACATGACAAAGCAGGCACAGTATCCAGGGGAGCTATTTTGTTGGCTCAAAAATGATAATTTCTTATTCTTTTATTGCTAACTAATTGTGATGGAGTTTATTCTTTCATTTCCTAGTTTAATAGGGTGATCTTTTTGTTGCTTTATTGGTGCTATGAATTTTAATTTCTTTCTTTTTTTTTTTTTTTTGGCTCCAGGGTTATTGCTGGGGCTCAGTGCCTGCACCATGAATCCACAGCTCCTGGAGGCCATTCCCTACCCCTCTTTGATGCCCTTGTTGTTGTAGCCTTGTTGTGGTTATTATTGTTATTGTTGAGGTCGTTCGTTGTTGGATAGGACAGAGAGAAATGGAGAGAGGAGGGGAAGACAGAGAGGGGGAGAGAAGGACAGACACCTGCAGACCTGCTTCACTGCCTGTGAAGCGACTCCTGCAGGTGGGGACCCAGGGGCTTGAACCAGAATCCTTAAGCAGGTCCTTGCGCTTTGCGCCATGTGCACTTAACCCACTGCGCTACCGCCGGACTCCTGAATTTTAATTTCTTAACTATAAATATAGATTATTAATCCTTAATGAGGCCGATCCTTAATCGAGCGATGGCACACCAGGTTAAGCACACATAATACGAAGCACAAGGGCTTGGGCAAGGATCCCAGTTTGAGCCCCAGACTCTCTACCTGCAGGGGCGTGGTTGCTTCACAAGTCTCTCTGTCTCTTTCCCTCTCAGTCTCCCCAGCTCCTCTCAATTTATCTCTGTCCTATAAAAAAAAAGGAAAAACTGACCTCCAAGAGCAGTGCATTCATGGTGCAGGCACCAAGCTCTAACCTTGGAGGCAAAAAATAAATAAGTAAATAATAAAAAATAAAAATTAAACCTCATATGTTACCACACAAGTTTTTATGCCAGTGATGGTTTATATTCTTTTAAGGACAATTCTTCAGGTGTGCTATACTCTATATTTACTTTTAATATCTCTTACAAAAATATTCTCAAATAAGCCTATATGACTACATAAAAAATTCAAAGATAAAACTAGCATAAGGACATTGAAGTTTAATATATATTATTAAGGTAAAACCATTAAATCTGTTAGTGTTCAGCCTTCAGCTTACTCAGTTGATTACTGCTTAATCCAACACATATTTTTCAAAATGATGAATAGAAGGATTTTATCATGTGTAGCTGAATGAATACTTTTAAAAAGCTTGCTAATATTAGCGACATGTTATTTGGAATAAGGGTATCTTTTAATAAATTGAAACAATAAAATTATAAATCAATAATTACTTTTGGTATAATTTTCACTATAATGAATACCTAAACAAAGTTGGTAGAATTTTATCTAAAACCATAAGATGCTTTTTAAAATGTCTCAATATTCCTAAGTATGTATATCAGAAACTTTCATTCAAAAAGTAATTCAAATAATAGGTATTAATAGCTCTTCCTGAAAATTATTATTTTCTTATTTATTAGCTTTATTTATTGGATAGAGAAAGCCATAAATTGAAAGAAAGGAGGAGATAGGGAGAGAGATAGAAAGGCACTTGCAGCACTGCTATACCACGCTTTCCCCCTTCTGGTGGAGACTGATGGTTTGAACCTGGGTCCTTGTGCATTGTAACATATGTGTTCAACCAGGTGTGCCATCACCCAGTCCTCTGAAAATTCTTTAAAGAAATTTTATTTATTTTAAAATTTATTTATTTATGAGAGACAGGAGAAGTAAGAAGAGGAAGAGACAGGCATATACATATACATGGAGGCAGGAAGGACTTGAACATGACTTTGGCATATGTGATGTCTGAGAACAAATTCTGAACCTTATGCCTGAGAATCCAATACATTATCCTGGGCACTGCACTCAAAAAGACCTAAAATTAATTTGAATTCTACAATAGAACATCCCAAGTTAGATTTTTAAAATTGTATCCTGTATAAATGCATATATATTAACGTAATTCTAAGTAAAATTCTCATTTTTTAAAAAAAAATTATTATCTTTACTTATTTATTGGATAGCGACAGCCAGAAATTGAGAGGAGAGGAGAGAGACAGAGAGACACCTGCAGCAGTGCTTCACCACTCGCAAAGCTTTCCTCCTGCAGTTGGGGACCAGGGGCTCGAACCCAGGTCCTTGTGCACTGTAATATGTGTGCTCAACTGGGTGCACCACCACCCGGCCCCAAAATTCTCATTTTTTATGAACGTGATCCATAGTACCTTTATAAAACCTAGACAAAACTACATTAATACAATTAACACATAACAATAACTCATGTTAACATTAATAAATATCCTAATATTGTAAGCCATGCAAGTTTGCATTTTTTCACTCAGCATAAATTGGTAGAATTTAAAGTAGAGAAGTTATACTGTGGGGGTCGGACAGTAGCACAGTGGGTTAAGCACACATGGTACAAAATGCAAGGACCAGCTCAAGGATCCCAGCTTGAGCCCCCGGCTCCTCACTTTCAGATGAAGTAGATCTGCAGGTATCTATCTTTCTCTCCCCCTCTCTGTCTTTCCTTTCTCTCTCAATTTCTCTCTGTCTTATCCAATAACAAGGGCATCAATAACAACAATAATAATAACCACAACAAGGATAAAAAAGTTATACTGTGATTTAAAGATGCATCTAGACTTTACCATGATTTAAATACTAAAGTCATTCATGAATTATTAGACATTTAAATATCAACTAATTATTAATGATTTAAGCACCAAGAAGACCAATCAAATATAAATATATATGTTATCTATATCGAGTGTGAAATGTGAGATTCTGGAAATTGATAAATGTTATTTTGTAATGCCTATTTAAAGTTAAAATAAATTTAAAATTTTGGTTCCACAACATTTACCCAGCTTCCATCTAATAATGGCATAATCATTTATTGATTAATAAAACTTTATAAAACATGAAAAATACATTAAAAGATTCATGAAAACCCTGACCTCCCTCTATTGTTTCTTCTAATAGTCTCTCATACACAACTACTTAAAGGATAACAAAATTTTCATGCTCAGATATCCAAGACTATGCATATAATGTGTATACTCTTCAAAAATTTAATGATATCTTTTTAAGTTACTTAGTCCTAGGTACAGCTAGACAATAATAATTCATCTAGTTTTTTTTTTTCTGTCATCATCAGGGCTTCACCACTTCTAGTTGACTTATTCAGATAGAGGAAGAGACAGAAGCAGAGAGAAAGGGAGTAAAGATACCCCAACACTAATGCTTCCTCCAATGTGCTAAGGACCTGGCTCAAACCTGGGTTGCTAAAGCAGATGCACTAGCCAGGTGAGCTATTTTAGCCAACTGTCATCAGATATTCTTTGGATCTTATCACAATGAGGAAATATTAAGTTTTTAATTGTTTACACATTTAAAATCACAGGTAGGCACAGTAATACTTGTTACTCTTGGCTTCTTTATCTTAATCGGCAATTTGTTTTCATTACTAAACACTGCGATCTGAAATAATTCTATGTAGCACTTTGAAATTAACATAAAAACCATAAGATTCTACACAATTTTATCAAATAGGTCTTTCAAAATACTACCATTTACATTTTTGGTTACTTCCACTTCAACATTTGAAGTGTGTGTGTGTGTGTGTGTGTGTGTGTGTGTGTGTGTGTGTTTGTGTGTGTATTGGTATATTTTTTTTTTTTTAGTGACTTTTGATAATATTATAAACCAAGTAACATCAGAACATTTCACTAAAGGTTTCAAACAAATTAGGTAAGTGTACCCACCATATTCCAGCCAGGGTAGAGGTAGTCTGTACCAACGAATTCAAAGTAGTGAGCAAAACCTTCCTTTAGCCACACATCTTCCCACCACACAGGAGTCACGAGGTCACCAAACCACTACAGAAATAAAATAAATGGGCATCAGATAAAAATCAAACTTACCTCAGAATTATTGCACCTAAAATTAAATAAACTGACTCATATTTATCACACTGGTATTCATTCTCAACTAATTTGCCATCTTAAGATGAGTTGGGGCAAGGCAATTTATTAATCAACTTAAGTAAACACTAAT